>NW_006239293.1:273780-289916 GCF_000226075.1 Solanum tuberosum | reverse complement strand
GGGACACCAAATTAGGTATAGTGTTTGTAGAAGGACAAAAGTATCCATCTCACTTAGGCATTTATAACATGCTATTAGGGGCATTTAAGGAAAGTAAAATGGGTTCAATGCTTACCAGGTTGTAGTAGGATGTACGTGCTTATGTATCTATGGTGGTCAAAACTTTACCTGAACTAAGCCTAACCAGCCCAATGACAGATCCAGCCCGAAGCAGCCATGTCCTGCATGGAACCCAATTAAAGGACCAGCACACTAACTTACTAGACCTTCGCTAGCCTCATCACCAAGTCAATCCATAACGTCCCCAACCGTCTCCGAGAAACGAGGGCCCCAGCTTCCTAAGACTGACCTAGGAGAACCATTGAAACAATCTCTTTACTATATGTGGACTGTAGTGCACTTTTAAAGGCAATATTCAAATCCGAATCAGCTTCTACTTACCTGAGTCTCACTAGATTACTCTTTCTTTCCTCTTTCTGTTCTTACTCTATATTTCCGTCTAGTATTGGCTAAACTCTATATGTCTGTCTCTTGTTGTCTCTCTCTCTCTCAAAAATGTTCACATGATTTTATATACCATCATATTTAAGTGTGAAGCAGAGGGAAACTAGCTCTAGTATTTCCTACTGCTTTCTTGATGACATTTTATCGTCTGTGATACAAAATGCATGCACACCTGTTGACTGTGAACTTCTCGTTAATTGATTCTGAATATCATGCATATTTTTCTTTGGTATAGCAATTCTGGAATATTAAATGAACATTTTTAATATTTACTTTTAAAATACTTTGTAGGGGACAGAATATCTTGAAGAAGAAAACTACGTTCCTGCAATCGCAATTGTTGGCCGTCCAAATGTTGGTAAAAGTAGTATTTTGAATGCTTTAGTCGGAGAGGACAGAACAATTGTTAGTCCCGTTAGTGGAACTACTCGTGATGCTATAGATACAGAATTCACTGGACCAGATGGGCAGGTGAGTCTCTGTTCAGCAATCTCAACTTTTGCGCAAAGAGTTGCATCTGTGAGGATAAATGCACCCTACTTCTCAGATAGTAAATTAATGAAGAAATTTCTAAGTAAGAATCATTGCAAGGGAAGAAAAAAAGGATATTGAGACTAGGTTGACTTCCAGTCAAGGCAGTTCCTACCTGATCACATTCTGATATGCTGACCGCCTGACCCGCTTATTTTTGTTTGTGAGACAATTTATTGCAAGTATATACAACAACTGTTGCTCGTCCGTATTTCTCATTCTGCAGTGTTGCTTTGTGGTTCGACAACTGTTCTGCACTTAAACCTCTACCCATTCTATTTGAACGGTTAATGTAACAGAGTAAGTTTTTTTTGATACCACACAATTAGTGGGTCAACTTTACCAAAGTGCATAATGTGGCAAGCAATTGTTATGCCTCCTGTAAATCTAATTAAATATCTATTCAATATGTTATATTCATTTTACACTAGAAATACAAATGAAATAAAAGAGGATTGTTAATAAAAGCAATTGGGATACGGAACAGATTATCATTCCTTCCCTTCCTTGATGTATAAGTTCTATAAAAATGGCTTGGGATAAGATCGGAGTTTCCTGGTTTATTACCTGAAGTTGACTGTGGAAACTTACATTTTAATGATCCTTTTCTGCAGAAGTTTCGGCTTATAGATACTGCCGGAATAAGAAAAAAGACTGCAGTGGCTTCATCAGGTAGCATACCAGAGGCTTTATCAGTAAATCAAGCATTTCGTGCGATTCGTCGGTCAGATGTTGTGGCTCTTGTTATTGAGGCTATGGCTTGCATCACTGAACAGGTACATTTGAGTTTCAGGAAGGAGTTCATAAGTAAAATTTAAGCTTAACGGGAGGAACTATTGTTGTGAGATATTGTTGCTTTTATAGTCCTTTGTTCAAGGACTGTGAAAATAACATCTAGTAATAGTTTCACTTGTGCCTTTAACATTACTATTTGTACCTGAAGTTTGAACTTTGTCCTATTCCGTCTGTCACATAAAGCTTGGCATTTATTTATTCATGCTATGATCCTATTCCTGGAGAAACAATGACAAATATTCTTTTCTTCAATATGAAAAGAGAAGAATGTTTTGATTAAATTCAGGCTTATCTTTTAGTTTCAAGTGCAAAAAAGTATTCAAAGTTTGATATGACCATCTGATCAAATCGCATGGATAAGGGGGTTGTGCTGGTTCTGGAGCTTATCGCATTATCAAGGGGAAAGATCTCTAAAGAATAAAGATGCTTTCGAGATATCCACAATGTTATTAACTTTTACCCTATATGTTTGCTCTTCTTCTTTTCTGGACCAATATACATACTGAATAATTTAGATAATCCAAATATTAGTAATATGTGGACTTCTTTTTTTCTTTTGGGGTTCTCATTTAAGAAAACTCCTCCAAGCTAATGCACATGCTACAGAAATGAGCATACATCATTCTTTAGTAATAGGCGAAGAGTGATTCCATCCGTGCTCATAGTGTGGCTACATAAATATTGACATGTAAACTCATTTTTGTTTCCTTGCAATTTATTAGGATTGCAAAATTGCAGAAAGGATAGAGGGAGAAGGGAAGGGTTGTCTCATCGTTGTGAACAAGTGGGATACGATCCCAAACAAGAACCAAGAAACTACTGTATTTTATGAGGAAGATGTTAGACGGAAGGTTCGTTCTCTGAGTTGGGCACCTATTGTGTATTCAACAGCAATAGCTGGGCACAGTGTTGAAAAGTATGTTACTTATTCCATCCATTTTCTTTGTTTATACTTGTTCCTCTCTTGCTTTACAAATTTATTGCCACATTTCAGACAAAAATCAGTTGCAATAGACTTTGACATCTGTGATTCTGTACTGAAGATCAGATGTGTTGTTTCATATTTTTACTAGATGAAGGAATAAAATACCGGCATATCATGTTATTGTGGTGGCTGTAATACAACTCAAACTTTGTATTTCAGAGCTTAATGCTCAAAAACATTAAGGGATAACTTGAGGAGTAGTAATAGAGGTACTAATGGTAGTTAGGTAATAAGAAGCTTAAGAAATAGGCCCTTTTTTGGGTAATCCCATGTGAGGCCGTCATGCAATAGATTGATGTGATGCTTAGTGTAAATGGAATGCTAGATGAGATGTGACTTGTATGCAAAATTAAGTTGGAGAGTCATAAGATGTTTGTTTCTGTTTTGTTGGAGTAAGACAGATCAGAAACATATTAAGAGAACTGGTTAAAATGGAGTAACTGTTTCATAGGTACAAAAAACAGCAAGGGATAACTCGAGGGGAAGTAAAATGGAGAGTTTTTTTTCACTGAAGCATTTGTTTGGTCTCACTAGTGACCTTCCGTATAAGATTTAGTCCTGTTTAAAATAATTTTTTGTTATATTCTAGGATCATTGTTTCTGCTGCTGCGGTGGAAAAAGAGAGATCAAGAAGATTGACTACTGCGATATTGAATCAAGTTGTGCGAGAAGCCGTTGCATTTAAAGCACCTCCTAGGACTAGAGGTGGAAAGAGAGGGCGTGTTTATTATAGCACTCAGGTAAATTTCATTTGGGAAGATGCATTTACATTTACTATTTTCTACTCAAGCAAACACTTGCACTCTGGATCTTGGAGGATGTATAATTGACAAACATGTAGTAGAATGGCTACCTGCTAGCACAAAAAAAAAAATCCCTTTTATTGTTATTTAGGAAGTAGAAAAAACATATTACTGCTGTAAGAGGTTTACTTCCAAGCTGGCTACCCCCTGTTTTTGATACTCATTAAAATGGAAATTGATTTAACAGAAGTGACATTGACATACATGGCATTGGATGCAAGTGTGTTGTAAACTCTCACTTCAGTGACTTGAATTGGCATTTCTTTAAAACGTAATAAACTCATGTTATGCTTTTATTTTACAGGCTGCTATTCGACCGCCTACATTTGTCTTCTTTGTTAACGATGCAAAACTCTTTCCTGAGACATACCGTCGTTACATGGAAAAGCAACTGAGGACAAGTGCAGGATTTGCAGGCACTCCAATTCGGCTTTTGTGGCGCAGCAGGAGAAAAATGGAAAAGAGTGCTGGTTCGTTTTTTTCATGAAATAATGATACCTTTTTGTCACATATCTGCATTTCTTTTCCCTTTTGTGTTTTAATGCAAAATATGATTGCAATTTACACTCACTTGAGATTTGCATCAAATACCCATGCACTATTCCTGCCATGAATGTGAAAACAGTCATGTGTGAGAGATGTTTGAGCCGATGGATGTCTAGTTCAATGTCCTCAATCTTATCCTCTGCTAGATCTTATTGGTTGAGGCACTTCTTCATACTCTACCTTATTTAGAACCTATGGTAATTTCTCTGTATCTTTTCATAAATAGAGAGAATATACGTCTCTCCAGGTGGCTCGTGAATACTCCTAATACGTTTCTAGGAGTCACATGAATATTCTTTTGCAGATCACATAAATATCCGCCAAATACCGTGAAGTTTTCTGTAGTCACAAACGTGGAGAAAATGTATTGCCATGTGTTATCCTATATGTTGATTAATTCTATTATAGGTCCTGGTTACGCAACATATTCGGTTCCACATTATTTACCCAGTTTATAATACTATTCTTTATGAGGCTTGGACAAATTCATCTGGCTATACTTTCCTGGTAATGTTTGATATTCTGTGTATGATTTAGACAACTAATGCAGTTTCAATCTGTTGGACTTCAGGCAAGGGTCCTTCAACAACGATGCAAGACAACTTCACGGGCATAGAGAAAAGTTTGGCAGTTCCAGCATGAGATCATGGTACTATTGAGAAATGGAATTAACTTGGAGAAATTAAGCATCTGTATGAAAAGATGATCAATCTGTTACTTTCATGGCCCATTCTGGAAGAGCTGCCGAGTGTGTTTATAATCCACAGTTTTAAGTCTTAATGTAAGGAAGTGGCACTCACTTTGAGTGGTCTCTCTATGATCATTGATGATCAAATGTGCTAGAAGTGCCAAGAGGAAGTGAATTCAAGCAGTTACATGTGATTCTCCCAAACTTTTGTTTGTTTGTCAACTAATTACTGATAGGAAAAGATGACGACAAAATGCGGAACTGTGTGGGAGTAGTTGGCCATGTTAGATGTGAAATAACATTTATATGGTAATTGTTGTATGATGTTCCACTCAACAGATGAGGAAAATAATCGTATACAAGCTAAATCCATATGAACAACATAATAATGCTCAGATTAGCATATATAGATGATATGCAAAGATTCAACCAAAACAATATGATAAAATGCAAAGAATCAATATATATTAGATAATATGCAGTGTAGTGTATGTAATGCTGGCTCTTTATCACAATCATTTCAAACCAGTGTTTCTAGTAGACTTAGATCAATGACGACTATTACTTAGTAGACTTAGGGGTAGTTTGGTAGCTAGCAAAGAGGTAACTTATCTATATGTTAAACTTTGGATAAGCTATACGACATCAGCTAGTAAGAAATGCTTGGTTTGCAATCTAGAAATTCGAATAACTAATACATGTATAAGTTATGATGAAATTTGAGTATTATCTTACGCAGAGTAGAAGATGGAATAACTAGTCCCCACATTACTAATACCTGTATTAGCTCAGTAGCTTGTATACATTGGAATAGTTTAAACAGACTTATATTTTACATGAACTTTCACACTTCTATCTACATAGAGTTTGAGACGATATTCTCCTTCAATTCGTAATTGTTGCACATCTTAACTTAGAGAGTTCACCTTATGATTAGTAGGTGTCCCATCGCGGCCTAGGTGCCAAATTTGGATCGTGACAGCTAAGTACTGATCAAATTCAGAATCAAAGAAGGAAGAATTTTTTTTTATGTGTAGTACTTTTGGCATATGGTACTTATTATTATCCATAGTAAATAATGAAATACCCTCATATATGTAGCATAGGACAAAACAATTGTACACATGTATGCATCTCTTTTGGCATAAAATACACTCTTCCACCACATCTCCTACATGTTACTTAGTCATCCACAGGCATACAAATATAGATATCTCTTGGTTCTTGAGAAAAGTAGAGTACTGAAGGCAAGATAGCCTATGGCTAGTAATAACTGAAAGACACCCAACTCCCTGAGAGAACTAAGGCTATAATTACACTGGAAATAAGAAGAAATCAAAAAGGGAAATTTTGGAGGAAGAATTCAGAAAGTAGCATTAAGCATGTTAGACTGAAATGCAGCATGCATTTTGAAGGCTGGCCAAATCTTTGTTACCAATAAACATAACTACAAGAACTTAATTCAAACAGGTACAGTATCTCTGTAACGGTGAAATCTATACTTGTGAAAACGATGATGTCCTCTGCCACAATGGCCGGCCCAAGATTGTGCTTGCATGGACAGCAAGGTAAGCATTATTTAGCCTGTCGTAAGAAACAATTATCATTAGATCGGAAAACATTGAGCGGTAAAAGCAGGTGGGAGGACAGAGAAGAAGCTTTTCTTCACACGCAAAGTCTAACCAAGCACCTAAAGAGATCAAAGTACACAAAAAGAAGCTGCAAATGCAACGTTTACCGGTCAACGTCTGGCACAGCCAAAGGATCATGCTGCTCTTCTCTTTGTTGTTCAATAACTGGAGGAGCACCAGTCATGGAAGCCAAATCCTGAGCACCTTCAGCCTACACCAGAAGGATTGACTATGTATCGTCAGAAGATAAATACATACTACAAAATATTTCATTCAATTATGACCCAGTTAAAAGAGATGATACAAATAATATTTCCAGAAACAGGTTATCAAGAAAGGACAAGAAAGTTGACAGTGTAATCATCACATGTACAGCCTGTGAATGCACCAACGAATTATCGTCAACTACTAACTTAATGTTTGTTAATGAAAGAGACATCAAACTTCAGGGAAGAGAATGTTCCTGAGGAAGAATACATGCAAGGCACTTTCCACCCCTTCAAAAAGATCAGTTTTGTTTGTGCATGCATGTCTGTGTAAGCATGCATGTGCCCTGGGGGATGCCAGAATGGGGATGCAATAGGCCCTGATCAAGCTCTTAGTTGTGGAACTAGTCTAAGATAGACCATCCTTAACATTCGCAAGCAAAAAAATAATTAAAAAGAAGTCAAAAGAGGGGGAAAAATATCAAGAACCAGCCAGAGCAGAAGTCATGAAGATGATGAGAGATTAGAAGTTGCAACTTCCCTAAACACTTCAGATAAAGCATATTAAGTAATTGTATAAGACAGATTCCTCAATAAAACCACATTTTCTTGATTGTATGCAGATCCATGAATATTTTAGACAAAAATCATTAAAAAGAACTGAAGAAAGACGTGGATTTCTCAATAAAATCCCATTTTTCAGATTTTATCAGAGCAGCATTGAAAAATTCGTCTGTATATAACAAGGAGCTCTATTAACTGAGCTACCTAGCTTCCGGGTAATTGTTATCACTCTGTTCAGCAAAATGAGGAAAGCTAGACCAACATAGCTCGAAGGGAAGCAATATTTTGGAACTGCCCGACATAGCTCTGAAGAGTGACAGACTATGAAATAAATTATTTAATATGATGCATAAATCTTGAAGTTTATGACCAAGATAGTTGCAACTATTTTATTGACTGCAATGATCCAATCAGCTATTCCAGAATGCCAAAAAAGTTGGCAGATAAGCTCATGAAGTAGCTTCATCATTTAGCTTCTCATCATAATCAATAATTGCACAGTAAGGAATTGGCCTGAATAAGAAAAATAAGCAAAATCTTGCCTGTTGAGGGTATTGGGTATAACCAGCATATGCACCATATGCATATAGTGAAGGATCCTGGGTGGCTCCATAAGCATAGGCATCATAACCTTGTCCATAGCCATAATAAGCATTCCATTGAGTCGGATCAGCAGGCTGACCCCATAGACCAGCGTCCTACAAGACAGCACCATATTTTTCAGATGTTAGTCAATTAATAACTCATGGAATACAAGCAATTCAGATCTACAGTTCATACCAGCATGCTGAACAATAGTTTGCTTCTTGAATGTACACACATAATACAAACATCTATAATGTATAGTTCCATATATAGCACACAAGATTTTATTAATATTTGTGGTAATTATTGAACTTTTATCTTAAATGGACTGCTTTTTCAAAGCCTAACAACAAATTTGTTGCAATCACCGCTTACCTTTAACTAGATGTTCATTGCCTGAAAGACTTCTCAATTTCGTTTTAAATGGCTTGTGAATCAAGATAGTTACTACCATAAAAACAATTTCATGGCATAGATAACCTCTCCTTTTTTGATAAAGGTAACAATATTATAAATCTTCAACACAGGCTATGCTGCAAGCCATATTTACAAGTTCAAAACAAGCAAAAGTATACATCCTTGTTCCTCTTATAAGAATCCAATGATGTCTAACAGGGAACTATATCTCGTACAAGTTCTTCTTTACACCAAAAATGAGAAGTACGAAGGCGAACTCTTAATTTTCTGGATAGAACTACTTCCTTCAAAACATCTTTCGTTTTTACCAAGTCCTTCAAAACGTCTTTGTGACATTCCTAAGACACCTTCCTAAGATCCTAAAGACAATTCTGTAGCTAACAAAAAAAATATACAGGATTATTTTCACCTTTTTATCATCAGACTCATGCAACAATTCCATAACTTGAATAAAATCTTCCTAAGATTCTAAAGAATAAAGCTAACAATGAAAATTTATAGGATAATTTTCACCTGCTTAGCTGTTGGACTCCTACCCCAGGAAACACGAACAATTTGTTGACCAACCACAGCACCCTGCATTCTCTGGATTGCTTCTTCAGCAGATGGCCTATATAATGAATATGAAGGGAAAAAACTTGAACACTCAGAAATAAAATCTATGAAAGAGTCAAAGGATCAATATCTCTATGCTTTTGTCATATTCATGATCCCTCACATTTTCTCGTTGTTCTGCAACTCTTTTTAGTGACTGCAGAAGTTATCTTAAGGAAGACGTACAATCAACTGTGATAGGCAACTATTACATCAACTTCTGCAGACCAGACCAATACACTTAACCCCCCCCGCCCTTTTTGTTATAAAAGAAGCTTCATGAAGACAGATACCTCGCAGAAAACTGCACAAAACCACAGCCCTTGGAAGCAGGGATCTTAACATAAACAATTTCACCAAATTGCAAAAATACTTGTCTCAGTTCCTCTTCAGTTAAGTTAGGATCCAGATTTCCAACATAAACCTACAGTTAAGCAAAAACCATCAGAAGAGAAGTTGAAATATGAGGGACACATTCCAAGTTACTAACTTACTGTTGTATTAGTCAAGTCATTATCTACAGGAATAGTCTGCACTGTTGGAGTATAAACGGCAGGCGGATATACTGCTGCATCAAAACCAAAATTCAGTGTTTAGTGTACTGAGGAACATAGATAAAATCGAAAGATCAATGCATCTACATATGCTACACAAATCTTCCAAGGAACGACTTGAGTGTCCACCAATACATCTGATGTCCTTTCTAGATAATTATTATTCTATTAAGTTATCGAAGGTGCATCAGCAGGAAAAAACTAAAAAGATATGGGTAACTGTTCCAGCAAGTATTTTATAGGTAATGGTTAGGAGAAAGGAAACAAAGATGCTGGAAGAAAAGGTGAAGTATTATAAAGTACAAATGTTTGTATTTACTTGCTATGTTGCTTAATCTGAAAATTTGTGGACAAGGGTGATACTTAATAGACTTTCTTAGAATTTTATGGGTTTAAGTTATGAAATGTAATCCATAAAGGGGAGGACCTATTATCCACTGGCCCTCAGGGGTTTCTCGGTTATTAAAAAAGAACAATATTCATACTGCAAAGTCATATGGACTCGAGGTGGGTATGAGTACCTCATGCTTAGCCAGTTGGTCAGGAATAGAATCCAGTATGTACTATCCCCTCCCCTAAATAGTAATAACATTTTGTGTGTATACGTAAAGTCATTTCCACAATCATATAGCTTTACTTTATTGCTGGATTTAAATATTAATAAATCCTATTACACACTAAATTGCAGTTCTGAATTACCTTTTGCTACTGCATATTGTTGTTGGATAGTATTCGACTTTTTTGGTGTTGCTGCACTGATGCGCATCGGCCTAGTTGAGCAATACATCCCATTCATTTCCGTCATGGCACGGTTTCGTTCTGTTTCATCAGCAAATTTAACAAAACCATATCCCTTTGAGCGGCCAGTATTCGGATCAGTAACAACCTTCGCTCCTCTAACTGACGGGTAGTGAGTACGAAAAGTCTCTTGCAATAGATAATCTGTTACATCAGGAGCTAGATCTCCAACAAATATAGAATGCTCTGGCCCAGCATCACGACGCTCTCCAATCCCAAATGATGCCCAATTTAACCTAAAAGTTAGCTCTGTCCCCGGTATTTGAGTTCCATTATACGACTGCAAAATCCGCTCAGCAACTGGATGTGCACCAAACTCCACAAATCCATAGCCCTCAGGTTGTCCAGTGATTTTGTTGCGGATAACTTTTATTGAGAGCACCTGGAGGGATCAAATTGGTCATTACCATGACATTAAATTTGAATAAGCATAAGATTATAATTGAAACTTTTCATTATAGAGCATGATGAACTATGATATTTGAATCAAAGTAAATGTGCACATGATTGTCAAAGAAAATGAGAAACTTGTGACAGTAATGTGGAGTCATTTACGCATTATGTAAAACAGCTTAAGTATTTGATATTACAGAGAGCAAAAGATGGACTTACAAAACTTTTAACTACAATAATTAGGTATAACTTTTCCTTTTAAGAAAGTGAACTAGTATTTTCTAATGTCCCCCTCCCCCAAAGATACAAAGTTGACCCCTAAATTATGTGAAATGATCCACATACCCATGCCATCATAAAGTGGATTAACTTTACCCTTATTGACTAACGGTAAACTAATTGAACTAATTAATCTTTAATTGGACTGAATCGCACCAAAATTCTCCGCATGTCCAAATCATCTCCCGAACCTTCTTCATCTCCTTCCTCCATTGAAACACCATGCAATTGTAAGCTCCATCATAGCTCCACCAGCCATCCTCCAAATTCAGCCATGAAAACCCCTTAGAATTCTTTCACACCTTTTGACAAACGCCTTATTTCTACAATTATAACACAGACGACCAGCACTGCAACACTCCATTTTTTACCTCCTTCGTCCCTTCACTGCTAGACCTTAGGAAGACCTCAAATTAAAAAGAAGAAAGAGACTAGAAAAGAAAAAGATCAAAGAAATGCAACAAGATTCAGTTTTTCCAGATGCCCAGCACCGTCCAATTCCACTTCTTCTTTTTTTCTAAGTCCTGAACAAAAATTCAGAAAAAGATTCAAACCCATCTCCAATATTCTTAAATTTTCAATACCCAGATCATAGATTTTCATAGATTTGGATATTTTCATCTCTATTTTCTCAGACCACCATCTCCCTTTTCAACATAATGCACAGTAGAAGCTTAAATCCGATAGAGACTTTTCAAATATATCACTGCCATCGATTCAAGCAAAACAGAACACAGAAGGGAAAATTACCAGAATGTAGAAAACCCAGCCTACAAGATTCAGTTTTTTCCAGTTCTTGGATAGCCAAAATCAATTCTGTTGGTGCCTCAGAACACGTGTCGTCACTTGCTCTGCTGGAAACTAAAGACGACTCCATTTTCAATTTGCAACTCCAAGTTGATTTATGTTATAAGACCAGAAACAATTAAGAAACTGTTTTGGAGATTTCAGATGAAATGAAGGGAAATTTCTAGCTAGTGACAGATTTTTATGGCAGTACACTGCTGCTTCAAGGCTGGGAAATTGGAATTGAGGTTGTGATGGTGTTGCTGTGGTGGTGGTTTGAGAAGCAGGATGGCGGAGATGACATGTGGTTATTTGTTCCTTGTGGGTGAGTGGGTGGAAGTGGAGGATGGGGTGTTCTCTGTTGTTGAGAAGGTGGAGATGCAATGGTGGTCTTTGGTCGTATCTGTAGTGAAGAAGATGGCCTTGGAAATGGTGGAGAGGTGACACGGGTTGGGTTTAATTTAGTCTACTTATTGAGAAGTGGAAAATTTTAATGCTAATTAGTACAAATGGTTTTCCATTAGTAAATAAGGGCAAAACGAAGCTACTTGTATAATGCCAGGCGTAGTTTTGATCCGAACTATTAATAGAGGACATGGGCATCTGTAGATCATTTCGCATGTTGATTGGCAAATTTCGACCTTATCCCAAGTAACAAATACTCGTGACGCACTCAAGATTATGACCTAGTAGTCAATGGAGTCGGAAGAAAATATAGGAAACCAAGGTTCAATTCCCAACAAAAAGAATAAAATATCTTTTAATCATCCTACGTCTTGATAGGTAGAGTTACCTGATGGAAGCAAAATTAACACCCCACTTATCCTACCATACACCAGGGTAACTTTAACCTAACCTACATACACAACGAAAAATAGGAAACCCATGGTGTAAAAACGCTCTAGCTAAAAAAAGTGTTGTGCTCCGCGAATAAGGTTCAATTTCCAGTAGAATCAGCATATACCTTTTAATCTTCCTATTCCTTGATAGGTAGAGTTGCTTGGTACATGTATTGGTGGGGGGCAACAAGTACTTGATGGAAGCAAAATTATCAGCTTGGCCCACTTATTCTACCATACATGAGGCTAACTTTAACCTAACCTATAGCTGCAACAATAAATAGGAAAACCACAGAGTAAGAATGATCTAGCTATAAAAATGTATTGTTATCCAAAGGTCATCCAACCATCTATACTTTAATATATACAAAAAAGCAGTACATATTTTCATTTGTGGAAATGCTTCTCAACTCCTTTGAAAGCCTGTATATTCCTGGCCTTAAAATGATCCATACAATAGTGCGGGGAATTTTTTTTTTACGTATCCCTCTTTCTCATATTTTTTTCCTACCGACGTGTCAAGAGCTCCTTGATAAAACCTCAACATAACCAGCAAAATTGATAGGTGTCGAAACTCTTAATAGGTCAGACTAGAGTTTTTTTCAGAATTTTGAATAAGAAGATCTAAAAAATGCAGCTATTGGCTAAAAACAGTATCTATTCTTAGAACCACTTATGTCATTACACCAGAAAATTTCTTTACATCAAAGGTGATGTCTTATTCCTTTACCCCTCTTTCTTTGTTCCTAGGCTAAGGCTACATACCATGAAGATGCAAGCACTTCAGCCTCACCTTAATTTGCACCTTATCCTAAAAAAGCACAAACTTCTTTGAAGTCGAATCACACTAACCCTGTGAAGGCGAAGCACACCTATCTTACCCTTAGTTACTCATAAAGGAGCAGTTCTCAGATATGGGATAGCTTTCATGCTAACCATCACATTCTAAACTTTTAATCCCGTCACTAGGTGTTCTACATTTCACCAGCTTCTCACGAAAAGCACCAACTTGTATGAAAACGAGTTAGTCCTTCTCAAATCTTCCACTTATGTTCTTTCCAAGCGCAAAAATCAAAGGCCACCCTTTTACACCACCAACCAACCTTTTAATTTCTCAAACATCGCAATACCAATCAAAGCATGGAAGGAGGACTCGACATAACCAGAAAAATTGATAGCTTAGTTGTCGAAACTCTTGAATAAGTCAGACTAGAGATATCTTTCAGAATTTCTAACAAGAAGATGTAAAAAAGGCAGGTATTGTCCTTTCGGCTTAAACAGTATCTTTTCTAAGAACCACTTATGTTATGTCATTACACCAGAAAATTTCCCAACATCAAAGCTGATGTCTTATTTCTTTACCCCTCTTTCTTTGTTGATAGACTAAGGCTACGTACCATGAAGATGCAAGCAGTTCAGCCTCACCTTAATTTGCACCTTATCCGAAAAAGCAGATACTTCTTTGAAGTCAAATCACACTAGCCCTGTGAAGCACACCTATTTTGCCCTTAGTTACTGATAAGGGAGCAGTTCTCATCTAACCATGTCATTCTAAACTTTTCATCCCATCACTAAAAGTGTTCTATATTTCACCAGCTTCTCACGAAAAGCACCAACTTGTACAAAAAAGAGTTAAGTCCTTCTCAAATTTTCCACTTATGTTGTTTCCACGCACACAAATCAAAGGCCACCCTTTTACAGCACTAACCAACCTTTTAATTTCTCAAACATCACAATACCAATCATAGCATGGAAGGAGGACTCAAAGCCTCAATCTTATTTTTTCCTTTTCTCAAAAAATATGCTATTCTCCTCTAACACTACTAAATATAATATAACACTTGCTAGAACTATATAAACAAGAACAAAGCAGAACTATCACAAATGTCACCATTCATTACAATTCCACATCAATTGTCAAGGTTCTTCAAAAATTCAAAGAAACACATTAACTATTTCATTAACCATCCCCAAGACTTGGTTTTTTGACTACTTAAGCAAAAATCAAGAATACCCAGATAAACATATTCAAACGAAAATTCATAATAAATATAAAAACAACACCAGTACAGTAAAAAAAATTGGGGGAAAACAAAAAAGAAAAAGAAAAAAAAAGAGACCTCGGCAGTGTGAGCAAACCAGCTGTGGAGATAGGACTCGTCAGCCCAGTATGGTAAATCGCCAATCCAAAGAGTACGCACTTCTTCTAGAGTAGCCGGCTGGTGGTATGGCTGCTGGGTGTTCATCTTTGGCTTTGTGTTTCGCTGGGGTTTAACAAATTCAACATATATTGTAAGAGAAAATAACCTCAATTGTTTATTGCAATATTACATAAAACCTTGCAAAATTATGGTGTTGTGTGCAAGTATACTACACCAAAAACCCTTCTAAAAATAAATATATTTTGAATCCGTTTCGACGAGCTTATAACAAGTAATTTATAAATTAAAAGTTATAAAAAGAGAATACCTTACTTCAGATTTTTTATTTATTTTTAAATTTTTTGGCTAAAAGTGAATGCGTAAAAATTAAAAATACCTAAAAATAAGTTTGTCTCAACTATACTAAGTATGACAAATTTATTAGTATGTGGTCGAATTTTTAAAATTAATTTATTTTGAAAAGTGTTTTTTTAAAAGTTTTTAGGTGAGAAACAATTTGTATTTGACTGATTAATTTGAAAAAACACTTTCTAGGCTTGCAAAGTCTTATATTATTTGAAATTAAAGTTGGGTTTCAATCTCAAACCTCCGCTTCAATATCTTCAAATTTAGTTTATTTTGGAATTGTTTTAAAAAATTTTTATTTTAGGTTGAATTATATTTTTTTTACTGATTCATATTATAATTATTTTGAAAATTAATTTGCAAGGAGAACTAGATGTTCATGAAAGTAAAGACTTGATTTTGAATACAGAAATTGAGCATAGGCTCAGTGCAGTTCAATTTTGCAAATCAGATTTTTAAGTAGAGACTTACATTATGATTTCAGTTACTTTACATAAAATATTATGAGCGTATATAGTTTTGAGAAAATTATTTAGTACAAAACAAATATGAGTTAGATTACACATGCCCAAGAATTATGTTGTCATTGTAGGTTAGGATCGTACAACCAATTAGGGTGACTCCTTGGACCAAGAGGCTTAATTTTGGATCCACAGTTATTAGGTTGTATACTACAACAAGATATAAAGCAGCTCTCTCATTCAGATTAGAGGTTAGACATCATGAGCTTACTTAGGGTATGTCGATTGTAAAAAAAAACTCTCTAAAAATATTGTATTTTCTTTACTTAAAGTAGAGCTGTTAATATGGGCTGATCCACCTCATCCGGGCTAACCCATGCAGGCTTTGCAATTTGATGGGTCAGGCCGGGCCAGCCCATTTTTTTTTATGTGGGCCCAAAAATGGTCGGCCCAGCCCACACGTGTGTGGGCTACGGGCTTTGTCGGGTCAACCCTCTTTTCTTAAAAGTATATTTTTTTATAATTCTTTAAATTAAATTATAATTTAAAAATATTATCATAAATATCGACTAGTGTTACTACTTGTTAATCAAATACACAGATAAAATTATTTATATAATATTTATTAAGTTTGATTTCAAGTAAAAACATAAATAGCTAAATAGAAATA
>NW_006239293.1:264571-272794 GCF_000226075.1 Solanum tuberosum | reverse complement strand
ATTAACCTAATTGTTTTTCAATGATCATAATAAAACACAAAAACTATGATAATATTCCATAGGCTATGGCCTATGTAGTTATTCCCTAGAAATTTTAGGAACTTTATTTTATGTAGTACATATTTTATAAACATAATTTGTATTTAAATTGTAATATTTCAATCTTTAAACAGATTTTGAGTGTAGACTCCTGCTATTTTTAATACTCTATTTTATTTTTATTTTTTAATTAATTTTTATTTGGCCCATGGGCCGGCCCTATCCATATTTCTCAAGCCCCACAAATCGTTAGGCTTATTCAAGCCGGGCTAAAAAGCCTTTTTCTTAAATGGGCTCCAAAAATTGTAGCCCAGCCCTATCAAATCACGGGTTAGGCCAGGCCGGCCCAACAGACCTAGCCCATATTGACGGCTCTAACTTAAAGTATGCAAATACAAATAATGATGTTATTTAAAACAAACAATTTCAATACATGCCTCAATTTTTTAGTAAACAATAGATTATATACTCTTAATTAGGGGTGTTCACGGGTTGGTTTGGATCGGTTATTGGTCAAAATCAAAACCAAACCAACTTAATCGGTTTTAAAATTATCAAAACCAAACCAAACCAAATATAATATACATTTATCGGTTTGGTGATTATCGGTTTCGGTTTGGTTTGGTTTGGTTATTCGGTTATTAACCATACACAAAAATAAAAGAAACAATTCATTTAAAATGTGAAAAAAGTGACAACAATCCATTCAAAACGAAAAGTAGTTAGAATGACTTAGATTACTAAACTTTCAATCACTAAATTTACTATCAATAAAGCTTTAAAATTCACTATATTGGCCTAGAAGAAAGAGACTAACATTTTCAGTCCCACAAAGAATTGACATAGACACTCATATACATGAAATCAATAAGATAAATGTTTCATCTTGGGCATTTTTTCTTTCAATAAGTAAATTATAAAGAAATTTTAATGAAAATATGTATAAGATCTTTAAAATTGTTTATAAAAACAATATATTAAGTATGTATATTAATAAAATATATGTATATAATTCATCGGTTGTATAAGATCTATAAAATTGTTTATAAAAACAATATATTAAGTATGTATATTAATAAAATATATGTACATAATTCATCAGTTTGGTTTGGTTATTTCTTCGATTTTTTCGAATAAAACCATAACCAAACCAAATACTATCGGTTTTCAAAAATCCAAAACCAAATCAAACCAAACCCAAATAAAATCGGTTTTATTTTATCGATTTGGTTTGGTTTTTCGGTTTGGATCGGTTTTTATCCAAACCGTGAACACCCCTACTCTTAATTATTGAGGATTTTAATGATTATCTCAAATGTTTCAGCCCTGACTTTCTTCATTGATTTAATTTAGTTATATTGTTCATACTCAACTTTGTAATCCTCTTGTTATCATATATGTATTATATTCAATCCTTGCATTACATATACATTCAATGTATTAACATTCTTTGTGTTACACCGTTTTATGGTGTAAATTTTGGTGTTCAGATTCAACCAATCAAAACGTTTCACTAAGTTCTTCGTGTAGCTTGTGGTGAGTCCTACTCTCATCAAAAGGATTTCAATTTAGTTATGATTGATGAGTTTATAGTTCAATCTTCAAATATTTTGCTTACAGGTAGCCGAAATCTTGTTGCTATAGACTTATTCAGTCGAGCTATTAGAGGCTTCATTAGTCACTAGTAATTTTAAAATTGATAGTGTTCTAGTTGTTTTCTGTTTTTCATTATAGAGAATTATTTCATTTTTCAGCAATTTAGGTCATTATTATTATTTTTCATCTTCCATTTAATTTAGTATTAAATCATGTAGCATGCCAGATCAATTATTTGCTCGGGGTCAATAGTGATTTCGAATGCCAACCACGTTTCGGATGCAAATTCGAAGCGTGACATGCCACATGTTCAAATAATGTGGTAATTTCAATCAAATTCAAAAATCAATTAAATTTGTGAAGTGTCCAAAATGATATGTTTGATCAATTACTATCAACTTTATCTACTCCCTACAACTATAAACAAGGTAGTGACATGACTTTTTGAAAAGGTTGCACGCATCGACATTAACTACATAGTTCTTCCAAAAAAGTGATCGACTGGTTTTTTATCGAAGACCATCAAAAAAGTATTTAAACTATTATTTTTTTGCAAGTTTCATACTCTAAATATGTTATTTTCTTTCCTACTTGAACTTTCACTGGTTATTCCATTTTCCTACTTGAATTATTTGTCATTTATCTATTATAATACACTTACTTGAGTAGATGGTGATAGTTTAGGTAGAAAAAGAGAACAACCAATAGTTAGTCTTAGGGGTGAAACTACGCAATGTCCTATCTAATAGCCTCTCCTTAATACTCATCCGATTTACATCTATCTCTCCTTAAATCATTCATAGTCAACCTCTCACACCTTCGCAGTGGGACATGTAGGTGTAATATATCGCAAATACAATAAATTACAGTTGAAAAAAAATGAAAAAAAATGTATAAACAAATCTTTAGGCTGAGGCGCGGATATCTCGCTTTCTTTAAGGAGATTCAAGCCCACTGCGGCATAATCTACACCGATCCAACAGTATCACTCTTGACTTGTCCCCTCCAGGATACAACAACCTAACAACGTCATACAACTCAAGCAACTCCGGATTAGTTGAAGAGTCAAAAGCTCCACAAAAAGAACACTTTATTCAACATATAATTACCCTCTTTTGTATAGTGAATATAGTTGAAGACTTTAGAATATTTTTCTATGTCTCAACTCTCTCTTTCACTACATTAATCTCAATATAATACTACTCATCTTTTTCACTCTATATTTTCTTGTACATCTCTTGTTGTTTCTACTTCTTCTTTCCAACACAAAGGAAGACCACGCTATTTATAGGTGATAAATTCTTCCTTGCAATGAATAGGAAGATAGTGGGTAGTAAATTTGTCAAATGAATGGCTCAAATGTTACATAAGTTACAAGACATAAAGATAGAATAATGGGTGAAATGAAGAGTTGGTGGTTACATAAGTTACTAACAACTAATGACCACTTTCTTTCACAATTGATGAGAGTAAAGATGCACAAATGTAATGTCCACCAACAGACATAACATGATAAATAATGTGACATATAATATATTTTGTTTAAGGCCAAAGTCATTTGCGACCCCTTAAAGTTGTCTGCATTATTCATTTAGACACCTCAACCAGACCTAGTACCTATTGAACACTTCTACCACCCCAGATTTGAACCGTGTAAGCATTTTTTGCCTGCATGAAAAATCGTTTGTGAGTCACGCAAATAGGGCGCGTGAATCGTTTTTTCTCCCATTTTTTTGCCTGCATTTAACACCTATAACGTTACAATTTTAACGTTGATATTGTAACGTTAAAATCCCCAATTCTTCTTCCCCCAAATCCATTTTAGAACCCTAAATCCCCAATTCTCTCTTCTTTCTCTAAATCTCCAACGTTTCTCTCTTCTAAATCAATTGTCTTTTATCAAATGTCGCAAGTTTCAGTGAATATCGAGGAAGCCGATTATGTAAGTGTGGTGATTATTGTCGACTGAAAACTTCGAGGATTCCATTGAACCCAGGTTGTCGATTTTTTGGATGCAAAGCATCAAAGTTTTGTAACTATTAGAACAAAAACTATTGTTATTGTATTATTTAAAAAATCAACATTTTTGTATATTTATTTTTGTTATGTGGTTTGTAGGAGAATGGTAGATGTGGCAATTTTAGATGGATTGATCCGTCGCTTGAAAATGCTGATGAATCATCTAGATTTGTGTCGTCCTTAATGAATAAATTCATAGATGGTGAAAATTCGATTGATCGACTAAAGAGAAAAGTGAAAGAGCTTGAAGAAGAAAGGGATTCTTTGAAATTTCAATTGAATGAAAATGAAGAGAAGATGATGGTATTGAACAAGAAGCTCAAGGGAGTTAAACTCCAAAGGGATTGGGAAAATGTCAAATTTAACTAACTTGTGATTGTTTTTCTTTGTCTATTAAGTATAAAATGGTTCTTTAATATTGTGTAGTTCATAGTAGTTCAAGATTGTAGTACTTAATTGTTTAGTTTTGCAGTAGTTAGGAGGCTATTCTAGATCAATTAGTGTTGTACTTAATTGGTTTGTTAAGTTCATATTTTATATCAAATTGAAAGTTTGAATGTGAATTGATCAGTGTCTCTTTTGTAACTTGCCTCTCTTTTGTAACTCGCCCTGTGTTCTGGAATTAGTTCTGGGATCGACTAGTCTTATTGAGAAAAACACAAATGCATTGAGAGGTAGTTTAATTGTTGTTCAAAAACCGAGTTAATAACACAAATGCATGACTGAAAAATACATAACACAAAGTCATGGTTGAAAAATACATAACCCAAATGCATTGAGAGGTAGTCTAGTTGTTGTTCAAAAACCATTGTCTTGCATGGTTCAAAAATACGTAGTCTTGCTAATACAAAGGCATGGTTCAAAAATACATTACACGAGTGTTCAAAATAAAATAAAGAGTAGATTGTTGAAGACCCTTTTAACATAGGTCAAAATCATAACAACTTTCCAAATGAACTACTTCTTGGAGGTTCCACAAGACCTTTTGCTTTTCCTATTTGCTTTCATTTGTTGCAACTGTGAAGTGTTGACTGCATCTTTTCCCTTTCATTTTAGGCCACGGAGTTTAAAGCCAATATCTATATTGGTTGTTGAAGCACTCTTCAATTTTGTTGGCCCATGTAGAATCTTCTCACTTGATGTTGGTGGTTACATAAGTTACTGAAAATTAATGACCACGTTCTTCCACAATTGATGAGAGTAAAGATGCACAAATGTAATGTCCACCAATAGACATAACATGATATATAATGTGACATATAATATATTTTGTTTAATATTAAAATGTCACACCAACTAGACATTCAAACATTTCCTCTTTATATGCCTAAATTATCTCAATCTCCCTTCTCGCATTTGTCCTCAACCAAAGTTTATGTAGAAAAAAAGAAACAACTTATACTTGAAGTGTCAAAACTTCCGAAAAAGATATAGTTATTTTTTTGCCATTGACTTTTCTTTTTAATATAACCATTTTATATTCGAAATGTATTGATTCAACTAATTTAACATTTTTATTTTCTTATTTTATTTATTTATTTAAATTTTAGTTGGGGCTTCACATGGTTGATTTGTACAAACGGCAGATTGCCAACTATACACCCCTCAATATGTCTCTTGAATCCATCATTTTTGGATGTGGCTAATTTCTTAGCAATATGGCAATCGCCGCTGCCATTATTCTTCCTATTGGTCTTCTCTTCCTTCTATCCGGCCTCATTATCAACTTTATTCAGGTATGTCCATTTCATCCTTGTTCTAACAATTTTTTTTTTATATAGTAAGTTTTTTTTTTGGATTAGATCTCACGTTGCTTTTGTTATTCGTGGAATATCTGTTATGTATTTTGTTGTTCTTGGGTTTGTCTATTTTTGTGTTTTTTTTTTGGGGTTGTTTCATGCAATGTTATGGCTTCAGCATTTATTTGAATTGTTCCTTTTATGCCCACATTGGTCTATTGGAATGTTGGTTTTTTAAATTTTTAATTATTCTACTTGTCTGTATGTGTAAGTTTTTGTCCATACTGGGCATGTTGTTGTTGTTGAAAACTGTAGGCGCTCTGTTTCAATTTGTTTGTCTAATTTTGACTTGACACAAAGTTTTAAGAAGGTAAAGAAAGACTTTCAAATTTTGTGAAGATAAGTAGAATGTTCCAAAATGTCGTTTAATTTTGTGGAATTAAACATGTTATGTGGAAAGTTAAAATTAAAGAGTCGCCAAAAAAGGGAAGAGACATTCTTTTTGATATGGGCTAAAAAGGGAAAGTAAAACAAATAAATTGAAATGGAGGGAGTAATATTTAGTTTTGCGAAGTGGATTTGCTGGTGTTTATTAGTTTCCAGAAAATCAGTGTACCAATGTATGGGATTAACTAAAAAAATCTTAGACAATGTACTTGGAACAGTGTTTGGGATGAAGAGAATCCTTTGATATCTTGATGGCTATGTGAAGTGAGTATAATATGTTTGATGATATGTCATTGATCCGCCACAATCTTTTACTTGTTGTTTCATTTTGTTTTGTTCTTAAGATACATGCCTAAACCACTTCCAATTTATTTGTTGCCTATTTTTCCACTCTAATATTCATGAGTATTATCTAAGTCTATTGAATGCACAATAACAATTGTAGAACCATTGTGTTTGATTTTAGCTTATTTTGCTGTTTGATTGCAATCTTTGTCTTCCTTTTCTTACATGATTACATTTGATATATAAATGCACTCAAATGATTTTCTCAGATGCTATTACTTTCAGGCACTTCTTTTCATTCTAGTTCGACCCTTTTCAAATAACATATTCAGAAGGATAAACAAAGAAGTCGCAGAATTGTTATGGTTGGAAATCGTATGGCTTTTCGACTGGTGGGCAAATGTTAAGGTGCTTGAGGACTATTGTTAAATTTGATTGTTTACATTTATGCATTTATAGCTACTTGCATTTTGTGCTAGAATCATTATTTAAGTTACTATTTTTCTTTTTTCCAAATATGTCTACTGAAATTTAGAACCATAATGCTCTTGTTGATTTTGAGAATTCTAAACTCCTGAAGAAAAGGAGCACACGTTTTTTTTTCAAGTACTTCTCTTCTTTTCTTGCAGTTCAACTAATGTTCATCTCAAATACAATTAGAAGTACATAAGTGGGCAAAAGTTCCATAAAAACAAACAAAAAATCATTTTTGTAAACAAGCTAGTGGTCTTATTTACAGTTTTTGTAAAGAGTGATGGCAGTCCAGTTGTCCCTGTAGAGTCAGTGAGAGTGTTCTACTTCATCCCAAAAATGTTGGAGGGTGCTGTTTAGTCAAGCAACTGTAAACCCTGGAGTAATTATATCGAACATGTTAGTGCAACAAATGTGCATTTCAGCTATCAAATGCTTATAACCTTTTCCCCCTTTCTTTGACAAGACTGTTTTGGTGGGGAGTTGTATCAGGGTAATCTATTCTTTGGCTTTGGTAGGCTTGTCCATACTCCTATAAAGTTATCCATTGGTAGTATTCAGGCTTCTCAAAAAAGCAAGAGTAGTTAATCCACTCGTTAACCAATTTGGTTCCAAATAGAGATATAGCTCTATCTTCGGACTTCTAGTTAGACACTTCTAGTAGCAAAGCAGGGAACATCTCTGGCAATGGACTTTGTATAGCTTCTTTTGTTCTGTATTTTCCTTCTGTTTGATAGATGTCGCTCTGTTGCTCTTATACTCCACGTCCCGAAGACATAGTGCGAGGAAAAAGTCTTATATCTGATGTCCCAAATGCACTTTGCCTGAGATCCTTCCAGATTCTTAGGGAGTGATAACATGTCACCAGACGTCACTTTGGCTGTGGGAAAACATATGATGTAGAAGTTTTTTACTTTGTCTGATCTTTAGCAAATGGTTGTAAATATTACTTTCAGAAGTCATCGATTTTTCCACCTCTAGATGGCAGACCAATCTTGTCTGACCTCTTTGATATTGAATATATGCTTTAGGACAAAGTATTGGTGTTTTAAGAGAGGAAGAAGAATAATGAAAGAGGTAAACATTAAACAGTAAAACAAGGAAAAATCCATAAGGATGGGAAGTAATTGCTGCTCAGAAAACATGGTTATATTAGCAAATGATTTTTTTTTATATAAATACCCTCAAGTTGAAAGCCAATACTAAGAAAACTTATGGAACAGATGGTTGCTACCCTTAGAGGTGTTCAATTAGTTTGTTGTTAAAAGAAAAAAAGAAAGAAATATTGGCTAGACAAGAATAAATCTTGGGAGCTTCAAAATCCTGACACTTCCTCTTGGTTTTATTTTACACTATAACAGAAAATTTCAACAAATTAATAATGCTATCCAAAAGAAAAATCATGTACATTACATAGAAAAGCAATTTTGCTTTTAACTATAACAGGACTGTTCAATATAGGGATTTTTTTCCCCACAACATTGTGCTTCTTTAGTTGAATATCAAAAAATTCTCTTTCTAAGAAAATCACTTATCTATGACATGGGGAAAGCATTTTCCTTTTTAGCTGTAGCAGAATGTTGCTCAAGTAGGGGGGGGGGGGGGGTTTTTTTTTTTTTAGTTGGGG
>NW_006239293.1:203439-264335 GCF_000226075.1 Solanum tuberosum | reverse complement strand
CGGGGGGGGGGGGGGGGGAGTTATTTGTTTCTGCAATACATTTCTCTAGTTGTTTGTCAATTTGTTTTGATATCCTTTAATTGGTTATAAATATATTTACTTCTATACTTTTAAAAGGCGTCACATATTTATCACATATAAAATCATTTTGTTGAAATGGTTTGAAAACTGATTTCTGGAATGAGGTGTGGATTGGAGAAGACAGTCTTAGAAACTCCTTTTCACATCTTTACACTTTGAGTACGCAAAGGAATGTCTCTGTATCCCAAGCTTGGAGTCAACAAGGATGGGACCTTGTTTTTAGAAGAGCACTAAATGACTGGGAAATTGGGGAAATTGCTAGCCTATTGGGAGTACTAAACTAACACCTTGCTTTATCTATGAGGCCTGACAAACCTAGATGGAAATTACATAACAAGGGTGTGTTCATAGTGAAATCATGTTACTGGAATCTTAACACAAGGCAGTCAATGGTGGACATTTGGCCTTGGAAGTTAATCTGGAAGACCAAATGCCCCTCAAAGGTAGCTTGTTTTTGTTGGTTGGTTTGTAGAAAAGCTTGTTTAACACATGAGGCTTTACAGAAAAGGGGATGGCAATTTTGTTCAAGATGTGTCATGTGTGAACAGGAAGCAGAAGTCAATGACCATCTGTTCCTTCATTGTAAGGCAGCATTGAGCCTATGGAACATGTTTTTGGCTCTGTTGGGAGTTAAATGAGTGATGCCTAGCACAACAAAGGAACTACTAAATAGCTGGAAAGGTATTGGGAACAGAGGGAGAAATGAACACTGGTGGAGAACTATTCCTGCTTGCATATGGTGGACTCTCTGGAAAGAAAGAAATTTAAGAAGTTTTGAGGGACAAAAGACTAACTTACAGAAGATTAGAATGAATTGTATAAGCCTTTTGTTTTTGGTGTAAACAGAATCTTGTAGGGGATATAGTAGACTTAGTTGATTTTAAAGGAAACTTGTAAAGTATACCCATGGGTGGGATGTAAGTTTCCAATTCATCATTTTTTGGATGATGAATTTTTTGGTGTGAATACAAAGTTACTTTGTCTCAAAAAAAATAAAAAAAAATAAAATCATTTTGTTTCACTGCAGGGGAGTTCTTCTCCGAAATATTTCCATTAGTTGTTATCAATGAAATAATATTTTTGCTTAATAAATGAATCTATCCATAGAAAAGTATCAAGTGCTGTAAGAAGGTCGAGAAAATTGTATATCTGATGTTTACTGAAATATTTATCATTGGAGCTATTGGAGCCAATTATTCAATGAAAGTAGAGATCACCAATATGAATATAGTCTAGACCTGCCAGCATATTACATCCATATAAAAAGCCAATATCAAAACCAGCAGGAAGAGTACTCATAGATTTGGTTGATAATCCTCCTCCCCGCCCACAAACTGAGCTGTGTTGCCTCAGCCACCTCCTTTACCAAACTCATAATTATAATTTACCCTAGCAAATCTTGTTGTCATCTATACCCATCAGCAATACCAGTTTAACTTATGAAACTTGTTCAGAGTCCAAAATAATAAGCATACCTACAGGGAAAATTTAAAAAAGAAAGCTGTAAGGAGATGGTACAGAAAGAGGGGGAGTGAAACTGAACTGCAAGAAGTGTCCTAAAACTTGTTATGATACTATTTTCAGGTGTTTGTTGAACAATTTTTGTTGGAAATGGCTCCAGCCGATGAAAGTAACTAAGAAATTTATTCCACTTTTTGTATAGTTATATTTTTGGCACTGAGAAGCAGTCCAGAATGAGTTTTAATTGATAATCTGATAAAATGAATTATCCATAGTAGGAAGAAAAAGGAAGTTCATCCTATTTCTCTTAAGTACTATTTTATGAGTTGGGCCATCTATGTGGCAGCAGAGTTGCCTTTTAGTTATGCATGTGGAATACAAAATAAAATTTGTTTTCTGGTAGAAAAAGTCCCTGATTATGTAAGGAAAGGGTTGCATTAAAAACATTCACCATAATGATTTCTGTTGTGTTTTAAGACTAAGTCTGTAGCATTTTGTGCTTACTGCCAGGTTGAGCTATACACAGATCAAGAAACTTATGGGATAATGGGTAAGAAAATTTCATCAGCTTTCATACCTGAATTATTTTGCCAGATAAGCTGTCTGTATCTTCATTTTTCCTGTGTAAGCTTTATGAATTCTTTGATAATAACTGATTTCAGGAAAAGAGCCTGCACTAATAATCTCCAACCATAGAAGTGACATTGACTGGCTTGTTGGATGGGTTCTAGCTCAGGTGATTGTCTACTTCAACTTTAGTTTCTCTCTTTCTTGCAGCATCAAATTGTTGATTTTTCTTGATGCATCAAAATCCCCTCTTTCTAGAAGCATCCATTTCTTAAGTTGAGAAAACCTTGGATATCAAATCTTTGATACGCCATTTGTCACCTCTAGTGGTCCAGTAACCCAAAATGTCAGTTCCTCCATTTTAGTCTACATTGTTAGAATGAGAACTCAATTGTGTGTTTAGAATGGTCTCTTTTTTCTTTGTGTAGAACTTATGACTTCTATGCTTTTCTTATATAAAATAGTAGCATTATAATCTCTTCCTTTTGTTCTCATGTTATATTTTGGGAAGAAAACTTACTCTGATTCCCCATTGAAGCAGAGGGATCTACCTTTTGATATTTTCCTCTATGGTTATTAACAGCGAGTAGGTTGTCTCGGAAACACAATTGCTTTGGCAAAGAAGTCTCTATCATATCTTCCAGTAAGTTCTTGACACCATCAGAATTCTTCACTTTGTTATATGCTCTCTGGTACCAGTTGTTGCTAAGTCGGATTTGCAGATGAATGCAACTTTCATTTTATATATTGCTGAGGCTTAAAGTCTTCGGTTAAAGAGTGCAGAATTAAATTGCTTTACAAAGATATTCTCCACCATTTTGAATAAAATCAATCAACAGTGAACAGTGTAAAGAGGACATGCACGGTTTCTGCTACCTTGTGTTTATAACTTATCACCTTCATCTAGGTTTTGCCATAATTATGGCTTCCTTTTCTTTTTTTAATACATTTAAGGCAATTACTATATAATTTCTATGTAGGGTAATGGTTTCCTCAGTTTTCTGAAGATTTTTGTTAGCTTTCCTAAGGATAATGTTCTTTTTATTTTGTTAAGTAAGTTGGACTTTGTGATTAAGGTGTTATTGATCGATTGATTGAAGTAAGTTGGATTTTATTCAACAGAAGATCACCAAGGAAATGATGCAAATGTAAAAGTTGAAACCAATATCGGTTTTCATATCCTCTAGGGATATACCACAAAAAAGCCAATGTGATTTATCCTTCTAATCTGTCTATTGTGCTTGCGTTCTTGTCCAGCTCAAGAGAGTTCTTTTGTGGCTCAGGCATTACCCACTCAATGCCACACAGATTAAGGAATACGCTTTAAAGCCGAGTAGCAACCAGGCGAAACACAAACATATTATTACCGTTCTCAGCATCACACTTTCAACACCTGTTACAGGTAGCCAAACCCTTCTTCTGAAAGTGTGATGCTGAGAACGGTAATAATATGTTTGTGTTTCGCCTGTTTAGCTGAAAAAAGCTTCATATTCTACAATCTCCATCAAGCCACTGTGAGAGGTGCTCTTCTTTTGCAAAGAAGCTGATACTGTCCCCTATGTAGATAGCTACTGTAAGCTGCTCTAGTTGGTGCCCATCTCAATGAATCACCATATCAAAAAGTCTTTTATATTTTCCATTTTGCCAAGCAATTGGGTCATTCTTTAACATATCCAATCTTATCAATTCTTTCTAAATCTAATCTCACAGCCATAGCTTGCTGTGCGTTGTGATAGTGGCTGCAGTATTGTTACCAAAACTAGAGAAGTCATAAAATTCTTCTTTTAGAGAGGTGTGACTTATCCAAGTATCAAGCCAGCATCTTATATTCCTCTACTATCTAGAATCAGCTTCTTGAGTGATGTGTGCTGCATGGCACTAGCAAAGGCCTTGTGTAGAGCAGTGGGTAGAGTTGTCGATCCCATGAAGACTATAATAGTCATGGTTGTGCTTTCCTATGGCACCATTTAAGAGATTGAATGAGTGATTGGTTGATTAGCACAAACTAATAATGTAATGATAGGGTGTCAACCTCACCTACAGTCTTTTGGTCATAATTCAACTCACAATTACTCAAGTTTTGGTTCTAATAATATGGTGGGATTCCTACTTTAATCTACAGTGTTCCTTACACCAATCTATAATTGCGTCTTATCTATCCTTAGGTGGAGGTTCCATAAACCAATCTAGTTTTATACTTAAATGCAATTACGAATGCATTAGATTCTATGAATCTATCACGGTTGAGCCTCTCGAAGCCAATTTATCTTTTCAGGGATTCCGAAATCGGTTAAGCCTATTTCAATTATGATGTACATTGTAATAGGGCTTATCTATACTTGGGATTATATTCTATTCAATGAATTGGTTATAGATACATTACATCTCTGTTTGAGTTCGACACCTAATAATGTAAAGATTTTTGAAAAGCATTTAGTATAACATATACTATAAGTAAAAACAACTTAATCATTCAAGAGCCAATTATTGAACCAAAGGAGTGATGGGTTCATCCGTTCGTGTAACTTTAACTAAAGAAATTACTGCATTTAGATAAAAACCCAACAAGAGGCAAGTAATCAACATAGTAATTGTTGTTGTTGTTGCCCATAATAAAACCAACAAAATGCATAAAATATTGCAAATCTTAACTTTGAAGTGTATGATACCAGAAGAGGCTGGGTCAAAATTCACCTATGATGCTCAATACACTTAACAAATCTAATAAAATGACTTCAATGCTATGCAACTCATAATTTGCTACAGCATTTGGGAAAAAATACTGTTTTTTGACTGAGGAATACGTTAATCCATCTTCCTT
The DNA here is from genome assembly GCF_000226075.1 of Solanum tuberosum. NCBI lineage: Eukaryota > Viridiplantae > Streptophyta > Magnoliopsida > Solanales > Solanaceae > Solanum > Solanum tuberosum. The sequence goes on along the minus strand of NW_006239293.1, from coordinate 259,405 downwards.
AGCTCAACAGAAAAGGAAATATTGATTTGCAGGTTTTAGGATGGTCAATGTGGTTTTCTTGTTGTATCAGTCTTGAGAGAAGCTGGAACAAGGATGAAAACATCTTGAAGGTACCACTCTCTACCTTTATCTGTTTTGTCTGTGATCTTCTACTTATGTTTGTTGCATTTATTTCTTCTTTCGGTCTTTAATGCAGTCAGGATTCCAAGAGCTAAATGATTTCCACCAACCTTTTTGGTTGGCTGTTTTTGTAGAAGGAACTCGCTTCACACATACAAAGCTTTTAGCAGCTCAAGAATATGCTGTTTCTGTAGGAAAACCTATCCCAAGGAATGTTTTGATTCCTCGAACCAAGGTGGCATAGTCTTTCTAACTTATATGTGATTTAAATGTGGTGACAATAACAGTTTCTCATCCTGGATTTAACATTCAGAGGAATGATTCTTAAAAGTCACAACATTGTTTAAATGTAGCCTAGTTATCTATGGTATCTATTGTTCTTCATATGATTAAAGAAAAAATTTCCGTCAACAAATATCTGATAGTGTTCTCTTCTCCTCAGGGTTTTGTTGCATCAGTAAGCCATTTGCGTTCCATTATTCCGGCAATTTATGATATAACACTTGCAATTCCTAAAGATAAGCCTCGACCGACATTGCTAAGAATGCTTAGGGGATGTTCTTCTGTGGTAAGCTCATACCTACGTACTTGTTCACTTTCCGAAACTGATATTGTTAGTATATATGTCAGTATACACAAAACTAGAGGTGACAAATGGGCAGGTTGGCCTGAATTTGGGCAGGTCAAAATGAGTTGAGTTAATAAATGAACGGGTTATTGACCCACTCAGAACTTACTTGGGCTGAAATGGGTTAAAATGCAAGTCAAAACCTAACCTGCTCAATTCTTACTAATTTTTATTGTTTTATTTATTCTTTTATAATTCTTTAATACCTTATAAAAGTATTATTTTTCTTTATTAGTACTATATATAACATATCAAATAAAACTTTATCTTTTTGAAAATATTTTGACAAAATTTCTCATAAATAAATTTGGGCTAGATATCAGCCCAAACTTTGATGGACTACTATGGGTTGGGCTGAAATGGGCTGAACTAATAAATGGGCGGGTCAAAAATCAGCCCAAACTGTGTTGGGCGGGTTATGATTTCATGAGAATTTTGCCCTCTACACAAGACTCTTATAAAAAGGGTTTCTACACTTATTCTTGAGATAGTAAAGATGCACCTTATGTGCATTGATCTGAGAATTTGCTACAGTTCTCTCACAACAGGGTATCAAAATGCTATGATTTATATTGTGATATTGTCCACAAAGCTTGTTGTTGTGTCACTATTCACTGCTTAAGATCTGGATAACGTTACTGTTGAAAGACATAATTAAATAAATGAAAGTGTTCTCTCTCTAAGAGTTTAAGCTTTTAGATGAGATGATCACATACTTCACCATGATATTAGAACAAATATAGCCTGTTATAAAAAAAAAATCCACGTGCTTGGCCAGTGTAAAAGAATCAGGCTGCATGTGAGGGGGAGTGTTAAAAGGCATAATTAAATAAATCTAAGTGTTTTCTCTCTAACAACTTAAGCCTTTAGATGAGATGGTCACACACACTTCAACAATTACATTTTTTGTTGTTCGATGTCCCTTGTTCCCACTTGAGTCAACTGGTGCTTGCGAAAAACTGAGGCTGCAGATATGCTGTTGTTTCTGACAAATAAATAAACTTTCTGTACTTGTTTGTTTTGAACTGTGAATGTCAGTTGAATAGATACAAGAAACTATGTAATATGTAATACAACATGCTCACAAGGGTGGAGCTGTATCTATTCTAGAGCTCCACTAACAAACCCTCTATCTCACAAGCAAACGAAACCGAAAACTGTACTTTCAGCTGAAAAAACTCAATATACGCACCGTCTCCTAAAAAAGAAGTTCAATTTGCTGCTTTAATTATAAATTGGATTGAGCAGTTCTTGATTTATGAAGAATCTGCCTTAGGGATTACTGGTTCTTAGTATAGAATAAACAGGAACCAAACAAAATGTGGCACTAGTGTTCAAAAAATGGGCTAAAGTTGTTGAAGCAAAGGATCTCCTCTTTTTCATCTCCTTAATTCACACTACATTCTCCATTCTGTCCTCTCTCCCTATCTATTTTCTTCTCTCTTTTATAAAACAATTCAATTATGTGTATGATTTGAGAAAGAAGAAAAGACTTCTTTGTATTTCAGTATGTCTTTACATCCCACGACAAGGGGTATTTAATTATTTATACAAGTGATCCTAACTCTGATTAAGGAAGGACAATCAATTATAATATATAGTTATCAAGTTTCTATAGTTCTGTTCCTTAATAGTATCTATTTTCTGAGTTCAAATTTCTGGCTTGAGTGGTAGATGAATGGATCAATTCTTTATTTAATTTGATTTGTTGCAGTGTTCACGTATAATTATTGTTTTATGTTGATTCTTAGTAAAAGTGGGGTTCTTTGAATGTCTTCTATGTTTTGCAAAGTAAGCATGGCATCAAGTATTAGGGATGGCTCCAATACATTGCAGTTCGTGGGCATATGTCTGAGTTCCTGCTCATGATAATTTTACATTTTATCTGTCTTGTCTCTTTGTAGGTCCATGTGCGTGTTGAGCGCCGTTTGATGCAGGAATTACCAGAAGATGAGAGTGGTATTGCACAATGGTGCAGAGATGTTTTTGTTGTAAAGGTAGAATTCGATACACTAAGGCTTAGTTGATTTATTGTGGAATTTGAAACTTTGTCAAGAATACCATGTCTAGATCATTTATTTCTCTTAAGACTCTCTGAGAAGATTTTGGGGGTGGTGGGGGCTAGGTGCTCCATAGTGGAAACAACGAAACTAGGGAGTGTGTGAACACTCGTGAAGTTTGGGAAGAAAAGGAATTTGGGGACTACCTCAATCTCTAAAGTTGGCTCATGATGTGAGGATTACTCAATACCATATAAGGAGAAAATAACCTGTATGCTTAACTAATGTGGGATATCTAACACACCTTGACCGACCAAAGACTACACATCTGGTGCATGGACAATACAACATGGACCCAACACTAGTAAACGAAGAGTAGGGATGGGTTTGACCTGATACTATGCGAAGGAAATGAATCTTGAGCCTAACTAAAACTCAAAAACTAGTTCTTGAGGTAAGGATTTTCCAAGACCATATAAGGAGATAACAGTCAATACTCTGGTCCAATGTGGGACATCTAACAAAGTTCACCTTTTAATATTGTAAATAGATGCTTCGACTTATTCTGGTTAATTATTATACATCTCTTGATTCTATCCTTCTGACACTGATGTTAGGATGCTTTATTGGACCGGCATCTTGCTACGGGTACATTTGGTGACCAAGAATGTCAAGATATTGGAAGACCAAAAAAATCCTTAATGGTGAGGAGGGAGCAAATTCATAAAATAGCTAGTTCCACATCTGCATCACTTCCATTTGTTCGCCTGTTTAACAAATAGATTATTTGTTGATATGCAGGTTGTTATCTGTTGGTCATGTTTCCTTTTCTTCAGTGCTATAAAGTTTTTTGAATGGTGTCCATTCTCTTGGGGAGGAGTTGTATTTTGTGCAGTTTTCTTGGTCTTGGTTCTAGTCTTGATGCAGATTCTCATTGTCTCTTCCAAGTCAGAAAAATCTACTGCTCCTAAAGTACCTCCTCCAAATACATTGAAAGAAAACCTACTTCCTGCATGATGATATAATGCAGATTAAGATGGTTTATATAGGGGTAAGTTGAGCATCTAAATTAGAGGAGAAGACTAAGAAGGGCTGGTTTTTACAAGAAATGTTTGAAGATCAAGATTCATTCATGATACTTTGGTGGCTCTAGCTTTCTCATTTTTTGTCTTTTGGCTTGTTATTCATGATTGGTCTCTTATGAAACTATCAGCAATATGTTTAGGTAAACTTTAGTATATAAATTATCCAAATGTATTCTTTATTTTTGTTCCATTGTATGTAAAAAGTTGCTATGTTTTATTTCAAAGTAAGAGGATAGGGTTGTAATAGTCAATTCGTAAGGTTAGCATTTGGAGGGAAAGTTAGTTATGATTCAATTAGCTTGACTAACAACCATTCCAGTGTACTTACTGTAAGGGATCCTTGTAATTGGTTAATGTTGATATGAAATAAATAATGTATGCATTAGCTTTATGTATCAGCAGTACCTTGCTTGGTACACTTTCAACCTATGCATAACTAATTAATGATACCATGGTATTATTAATGCAAGGACTTTTAAAGCATGCATTAGCGGTCAAAGACACAATTGCCCCTAAAAGCTTTTTCTACATCTTTTCCATCATATTTATGGAGGGTATATTGGTAAAATAAATTATATTTTTTAGAAATTATGCAATGCATGTTATTTTTAATACACCAAACCAAACATAAGAAATAATCTTTCGATTTATTTTTTTGTTAAATAATTCCAGTTACATTGTTGCAACTCTTTTCAGAAGTTGTTCTTCCTCCCAGCTTCTTAAGATTATTGCAACAAGTGCTCTTCATGGAGTATGTTACATGCCACAATTGTATCATTTATTTGACACAATTTTTTTTTATCTGGAGCTGGAATAATACTATTGTTAGTTATAAAGTTCTACAATTTTCGTCTATTGGAACTTGGAAATCGTAGAAGATCGAATACCATGTTTAGTCCTGTAAATTGAAACTTGCACTTCTCTCCTTTCGAATTTAGGAACAACCAAGAAAAAAAATCCTACAACTTGATGAAGAGAAAAAAAGAAAACAGTGTCCTACTCAAAATCAATCACATATATCAATGATGGCTACAAAAAGCAACAAAATTTTCAAAAGAAACAACTTTACCATCAAGTATAGCAACAAAGAAATTTCCAAATCATAAGAAGGTACTTGTTGCACGATACGCGATGAAGGTAGTTGAATCAATGGTTGCAAATGTGAAGATTCGAGCACGTATGAAGGTAGTGGCGTTGTTAAGGGAATTAACTTACGAACACGAGGTAGTACTGATGGTAATGATGACAGAGGTGGTGTATTGAATAATAGATGAAGATGGTATCGTAATAATGTACAAACATTTGGTGGTAGGGGAAATGATGGAGATATGTTAGTTGGATAATTTCGAGCTGCTACAACAAATATGAGATTTGCTATTATTGAAAATAATACTAGTTGGAAGCAATATGTGACCATATTTTGTGAATGAAAGTAGATTAGTTTTACAAGTAATTGTGAGAATAAAGATGTTATTCCTATTTATATAGTCATCCTCTCAAGAAATTAGGACCCCATGAGATCAAAATAACTCAAAGTATTTAATTTACTTAATTAAAAAAGGGTTATTTATATTGATAACATAAGGTACTTCACGAAAAAAGGAAAATATAAGTTGATTACATTAGCCTATTCATGTAGTTGGCTTGATAGTGGTATAGAGCACCGTGTCAGTTATAGTATTAATCTAATATTCATGTAATCTTTGAGTTTTGATTATTTGATTTTATCTGAATTTATTATGTTTAGGTGATTACACCTTGTTGTTGTTGTTATAGTTCCTTGCGTATATGTTTTGCACTACTTTGCTATCATGTTTCTCTATACTACTATTTTTCTTTTAATTACGGCTTTAATTTGTTTTTTTTATTTTAAAAAAAAGAATGTTACATCTCATGTTCTAGTCACATGTGTGTTTGTTTTAGCGTGAATATGAAAAAAGATGGACATCTCATGTGTAAATCCAAATGAAATATACAAAAAGTTTGGTACTAGTTAGTGAAAATTTAAGTGGAAAAATGCCCTAAAATCATATATATATTTGTAAAAGAAAATCTTAGGCCCGCCTATGTGGTGCCACCACAAACCAGAATTTCCTTTTAAATTTATTTATTTTCAAAACTAGTCTTTCCCTTTCATGAAAAGTTGTGACTTTTATGAAGAGTTACGACTTTAATGAAGAGTTGTGACTTTTATGAAAAGTTATGACTTTTATGAAGAGTTACGACTTTTATGAAAAGTTGCGACTTTTGTGAAAAATTGTGACTTTTATGAAAAGTTACAACTTTAATGAAGAGTTGCAACTTTTATGAAAAGTTGTGACTTTTATGAAAGGTTGTGACCTTTCCGAAGGGTTGCAATTTTTCCAAATAGTTGTAACATTTCCGATAAGACACAATAAACATTTGTTCACGCTACCCTTTGTTGTTTATAAATAGAGGAATTTCCTCTCATTTTAAAACAACGAAAATTCTAAACCTCTTCTTCTTCTTCTTCTTCACAATTAAATATTTGTGTACTTTGTTCTTGTTGAGTGGCTCACTGACACCATTGCTTATGTTACAGATCTTGATATGTATTTTTACCGTCATTAATTTATGCTTATATCATTAAGGATAAATGATAAGAAGTAATAAATTTCATTTTCCTTTACATTATTAATGTTTGTTACTACATAATCTTGTATGTAAGATAATATAGTGTTTTAGTTTTAATGATTGGTAGATTTTAAGTATTATTTTATAAATTCTGTGATATTAAATTTCCACGCCAAGCGCGGATAATTTTACTAGTTTTATTACAAAATAAAAATAATAAATTAAAAACAGTAGAGTGTTAAGTATAGGAAGATTGATAGTATTTTATTTAATCTTCAATCAACTGATATACAAATAAAATGAATTGACTTGATACACTTGCAATTACCTGAGCTATTGCAAGATCGATATTTGATTGCAAGCCCGAAAAAGCTAATGCCGGGTTTTTTTGCTTACAAACGGACTACTTGAGCTACCTAAAAGTTGCATACTCAAGCTACTTACAAGTTATTTGCTGATTTCAAGTTTATCCAGAAAATTAATTGCGTAATGAACTTTCACAATACAATGTACTTATAATATCCCTGAATGCTCATTTATAGATATTGTTTTTCATTAAAATCTTACTAGAAAAAATTCAATGGAAAAAAAACAGTGAAAGAAAAGAGAGTACACTTACCTAGTAATACACATTGCTAGTTGCATCGTTAAAAAATTTACTTGAAAAAATCTTAGTTAAGTTAAAAAAAAAAGTGTACAACACGTATTTTAGTCCTTCTAATAGAAATCACGATTCACATTCCAATTTTGTATATCATATCTTCTTAAGAGTTAAAGTTGGTAATGATTTAATGTAGAAATTTATTGGATTATCAATTGAATGAATTTATTGTATATCAATATCACTATTCTACTAGAGGTCAGGTCTGAAGAATAGTTTTGAAAATCTAATGGCATGCTTTGATGAGATCAAAATGGATTGAACTAGTGATATTTAACATTTCAAAATTTACAAAAGATCAACTAGGTTAGCCCATACTTATTTAAGAAATGTGAATTTAAATTATGAATCAACATCTAAAAACGTATAAAGTTTCTATTAAAACAACCAAATGACTAAAAAAAAAGAGTTAACAATTTGAAATTGCATTATCACGAGTTTGAATATCTCATAACATAATCTATATCGACCTATACATTAAAGAAAAAAAAGTACAAATGTTAAAACAACAATGCCAACAATATCCCAAATTCTTTCCTTTGTCTCTTTGGTATTCAACTACTAACAACATCTCCGGTAGCCATCTGAATTTCATCATTGTTATTCATCTTCTTTCCCTTGAGCTCTCTCGCTGTCGATCTCCACTCGAAAAACGTTCCGAACAACGCCACAGTTTCCTCCAATGTCTTCCCTTGTGTTTCAGGCATCAATGTAAAAAAGAAAACCCAAGCCATCCCTGCAATTCCCGCGTATGAAAAGAACGCCCCTTGTATTGTTATCGCCTTTTCCAACGATAAAAATGTCATCGATATCACCCCACTCGTTACTCTATTAACTGCCACGCCTACGCTAAACCCTGTTGCCCTTAGTTTTAACGGAAAAACCTCTGAACCATACACCCAAGCAATTGGACCCGCACCAATTGAGAAAAGTGCTACATAAACTGACACCATCATGACACAGAGCGCCACAGCCCATGTCACTTGACTATTTGAACGATCAATAACCGCAAGACCAATAGAGAGTAAAATTAATGAAATTGTCATTCCACCAAAACTTGTTAACAACAAGGGCCTTCTACCAACTCGGTCAAGTAAAAATGTGGCAACTAATATAAACACCGTCTTCACACATCCCATTGCTACCGTAGCTAGTAATCTATCGTGGTCCGATTTAATCCCAGCTCTTTCGAAAATGGTGGGACTATACAGAACAACAGAGTCAATTCCACTTGCTTGTTGGAAAAAATGTATACCAATACCAGTGAGCACTATGTGTTTGATGGATTGCGTAGGAGAAATGAATAGTTCTTTCCATACATTGTCACCTTTCGGGTGTTTTGGCACTTGAACTACATCGTCATTGCAATGTTCAGGTATACCAGCAGCTTCTTTGATGTCACGAAGTCTACTCTCTGCTTCTTCAGGTGATTCAGAGGTTTTGTTAAGAACAATTCGTGCTTCGTGAAGTCTACCTTTCATGACAAGCCAACGGGGTGATTCCGGCATGGTTATGATACTTATAGCTAAGAATACAGATGGAATTGCTCCAATTCCTAACATGAATCGCCAGCTTAAGTGTATTGGGAGTTTTGAAAACGCAACATTAGACACATATCCCAACAATATACCTGTTAGCAATAACCCGTTTAGATTAGCCGATCAATTTAGCAATGAAATTCGTAACTAAATTCAATTTTCTTAGCTCTCATGCACGTACCTCCATTAATAAAAACTTCAGGGAAAGAAGTGAGAAATCCTCGAGAAGATTCCGGCGACACTTCGACAGTGTAAACGGGAGCGATCACGAGAGCGTAGCCGACGCCAATGCCGGCGATGAAACGGCCAAACATGAGAAAGGCATAATTAGGAGCGAAACCCATTAAGAGTGCTCCTATTAAGAAGATTACCGCCGCTACCACCATAGTGCTCCGGCGGCCTATCAAATCGGAAGTCCGGCCAGCGGCGGCGGATCCCAAAAGAGAATAGAGATTGAGGATTCCTACTAGAATTTCCACTTGTACATCATTGATGTTGAGGTCTTTTTTTATGTAGATTATGGCTCCACTCATCACACCAATATCTGCATCCACGGTCAATTAATTAAGCTGTTAAGATTTCTCATTCAACGACTGGCTAGTCACACAAATACCTTGATTTTGGGGTTAATATTGTCAATTTTAATTAAAAAGATTTTCTAAAATATCAAGTTTGTTAAAAAATAATAAGGAAAATAAATTCTATGAGCACATCCTATATTGATGATCTTTGTTTATGCCTAAAGTAAAGCAAAGCAATTTATGTCCCAAAATTATTAACTTATTATTATATAAAATAATGATTTTTTCTCATAAAATTCAATAATTTTTATTATGTGTCTAAACATAATACTAACATTCAAATATTCTTTTGATAGATACTCGTATTTCAAGTTTAACCCAATATTATGTGAACGAGCCGCAATAATTTGAAATGCAAATTCTATTTTTTCTTCTTCTTATGTTTGTTTATCAGATTTGTACGTTATACAAATATATAGAAAGGTCTTATCAAATATTCTCATAAATTAAATTTATGTAGTAAAACGTAACGCATCTAAAATTACATGATAACTAGTATGTGAATCAGACAAGAAAACTCTAGGAAAAAGAATTCTTACCATAACCAAGCAAGATGGATGACAAAGAAGCAAGAAAAGAACAAGCAATTGCATACTTGTTTCTTTTTCTAGTTTTTAATTTGGGAGGATCAAAATCACTAAGAGATGTTTGGGGTAATTGGCCACAAACAATTTGTTTTTTGTCTTCCATGAGAGAAAAATCTATATGATTTTTGTTAAAGTTTTTCATCTTATATATTGAGTTAGTAATTAGCTTTATATAGAGATTAAAGATCCTCCTAATTTTGGTAATTAGGAAAATAACTTACTTAATTATTTGGGGCCTATCCATTTTTCTTTATCATTTTTATTGTGTTGACTAACTTTCCAAGTTTATACTTTCAACAAGATCAATTTTGTACTGTATATTGTTGTTATATATTACTCGTTTGATCATCAATTATCATTTATTAATTAAAATTAAGTTTTATATATTAATATCTTTTCTAAAACACTTGTATAGTATATATTACATTATTCAGTAAAATAAAAATTAACAACAAATAACTATGCCCCAATAATGACATGAATGATATATAACACACATAAAATAGTGTAAAGTTCTTTAAAATGCTGGTGATGATAAGTAAATCTTTATTTTTATTGAATAAATGTGAAGTACAAAACATAGACAAATCATTGTTTTTATTGAATTTAATACATAAAATCATGCAATAATATATCAAATATACACAATTAATCACAATGTATTAGTCAAACTCAAACTAGGTAAGATATATATTGATTTTCTTTCTTTATATATATACAATAAGATGTATAACTTATCTAATATACATGATATCAGCAATTCTTATCTAAAAGTTGTAATATTATTACCAAATTAGTTTGTCTTCTCACAATTAATACAATTAAAATAAATTCATAAAAGGAAAATCCTCAAAACTCACCTCATGATCTTTTACCATATTTTTGGTAGATAGACTTCAATCTCATCCTTAAAGAATTATTTAATTTGCAATAATGAGACTTTTTTTGGCCACGTAAGCAATTAGTCATAACTAATACTCCCTCCGTTAAAAAAAAGAATGACATAATTTCCTTTTTAGTCTGTTTAAAAAAGAATGACCCATTTCCTTTTTTGACAACACTTTAATTTCAACTTTCCACGTGACATGTTTAAAACCACAAGATTAAATGACATTTTGGTATATTTGACATAACTTTGATTTAAAATCACAATATTAAAAAGTTTTATTTCTTTTCTTAAACTCCATTTCAAGTCATACAAATCTTCTGATCATACATCGGCTGTGTGACTTTTTCAGACTTTATGATTTAAAATTTTGTTAATCGTATAGTAGTCAATGAAATAATTGTCCTAAGTATTATTTGCTTTTTTCAATTAACCCAAAAATTGTATATAGATAATACTATTTTTGAAGATTTTAGTGTTCGGCAAAGTGAGCAGGTCAGAAGTGATGAAATTTTGGAGTTGAACACATTGAACCTCATTCTAAATAATTTTTGACATTGTGTTGGATGGTAAGGATATAGGAATCGAACCATTTGGCCAATCGAGAAGTCTAGAAATGAAGTATAACGTGTCTATAGTCTTAAACACTAAAAAAGTAAAATAGCAATCCGTTATTTTGCACCACAAACTTAAAGAGCTACTAAGATGATTCTATTTTATAAGCTTGATAATTTCACAAAATCAGCGAACAATTTCAAATTTATTAACGAAAAAGGATAAAAATTATCCTTATTTTATTAAAAATATTTTTAAAATATTCTTATCCATCTAATAAATCAAATTTGTTATTGGATAAAAAAAATGTTCTTAAACGCATCAGAAATAACACAAAAAATAACTTCTTTCACACGTACAAGATCAAAATTTGTCATTTTCACTCGAGGGAGCTCACATCTCTCGCCATTGCTCTGTGTGTTTAGGTAAGTCTCTCTTCTCTCTCTCTCTTTTATCGAATTACTTTCTCTCTCTAGCTCGTTTTGTAAAAGTAAATCTTACTCGGTTGTGATTTTTGATTGTAATGTTCAAATTGCTCTTTGAGAATTGTTAGAATGTTATTGCAATTGTGGTTATTGAACTATAATTATAATTCCCTACAAAATTGGGAGGTTACATGACCATTTTAGGTTTTAGCTATACTTGCCATGTCATGCACATAAGCTGTTTGATGAATCATCTGAGTGAAAAATGAGTTACATGAGCAATTGTGGGGTGGTCTAGGCAGGTTTGTAGAGTATTGTGTCTGTGCAGTCGAGATGAAAGTTTCTGGTAACTGAGGCAAACAATCCTTTGGCATTGACTTATAACTAGGCTAGGGTTGTGAATTAAAAAAATGCGTTACTGAATTAAGTAGGATTACGATAATGGTCTGGATAAGTGACTATCTTTGGTGTTTTAAGTGTGTTTCTGAAGAGCTGCATGGAGGATGAATACATTGTGTCAAGTGTTATTTTGAAAATACAAAGTGGGACATGTCAATTGTTTGTTAATTTCCATTTGCAAGACAACAATGTGGACTAGAATGTTGCAGAGGGAATGACAGAGTTAATATATGGAATCAATCTGATGCTCCACCTTCTGTGGTGGTGACCCGTGTACTGTCAAGGGGACTTCCTTTTCACCTTGCCTGGTATTTATTTATGTGTGGGATGGGGGATTTAGTTGGCTGCTATTTGTTTCTATGGCTTTCTGGATTTTTTTTTCCTCTCTTAATCCTGCATTTATTTTGTTTTTATCATTGATACCCTATTCCCTTGACTCTTGAGCACTTTAAAACTTGGATGAATGCACATAATTCTAAGTTTGGAGGTCTTTTGAGTTGTGGTGAAGTGATTGAGTTGAGGCTTGAGAAAAATAATCAAAAGCTTGACAAGAAGAGGTATTTGTGCTACTAAATAAGAGAAGAGAAAGAGTTGAAGAAAGGAAGAAAAAGAAAAGTATGCTTGAAAATTGGGCTTTATCAAGCGTTGGAAGATAATGGAAAGGTTGGGTACATCTTGTAAATAAAGGAAATGAAGAAGGTCTTACTAGTTCAAGTATTTGTGGTGCTTAAGGGAATTTTGAGTTACTTTTATCCATATATATCCTACCATGCCGAAGCCTACAGTACAATTATTTACATCCTTAATAAACCCGTATTTTGATCCTAGGACAAGTGACCTACATTAGTGGAGAATTACAAGAAGGGCAAGCCTAAAAACATAAATTGTTTTAAATTTCTAACCTTTTTCGAAATATTGCGCTATATTTTAGGTGTATCACATCTTCATTTAGAATCTTATATTGTAGTTAATAATTTTGTTTTACAACTTTTTGATATTGCCTATTGCTAGTTGTTTTCCCCTTTGGGGGGAAACCTTTGAGATGAGTGTTTTTCTTTTCTGATATGGGTTTCTGGAATAATGTTTGGATGTGTAGGTAGCTTCATGTTTCCACTGAAAGTTTCTGAAATGGGGAACATTCTATGTTTCAGTTATGGTGTATTCTGGATAAAAGTCCTATTTTTGACGTCTCTTTGTTTCATCATGATATTTACTGTGAAAATGCTCATCTTATATTGATATTTCTTGCCAATGTTTTTCTGAATTTCTTGTATTGAACCTTAATGTGATGGAGAGAACAAAAAGACACTGATTGCCCAGTTACTATTTCTAATATCTAAATTTTTGTTGTTTCATGATTGTAGTTTGAGCTCTCAAGATTTGTTCTACTCGAGAAAAAGCTTCAATCTTTGGCGAGGAAAAAAAGTAGAGAGAGAGTATCGGGTTGACAATGGATTCAGGTGATGCATCTGGATATTCAGCTGGGGTGGACGATGATTATGAGTCTTTACTTTCAACGACTGATGCGGAGCTCTTAAAACGAGCATGGCGGAATGAAAAGGCTGCTCCTGAAATTCTTCAATATGAGACTGCTTTGGTTCAAAGATCCAGAGAACAAATTCAATTGATGGTATGCACATTTCATATATTTAGGCCTCTTAAATTTGTACCTGGGATATTTGTCTGGGTATTTTTTTAACATCGGCTTTCACCTTGTGTTCTATTAGAATTCCTTTCTATTTTAATATTTTTTGTGTTAAGACTTATGCTTTGTTTGGCATTATGTGGTGGATATATGGCTCAGCAGGTTGAGAATTACTAGTTGATGTCATCATTTTAGAAGTGTATTTATAAAGGGAATATACTACAGAAAAACGAAAAAAATTGTGTTGTCCAAGACTCTAGCAGGATGCAACTGAAGCTTCCAGTTCTGTTTAAAAGGATGAGATTAAACTTTTTAGATAGACAAACTTATTTCCGGCAGAAAAAAATACACTGAACAATTTATTCAATTATTGCCTAACAGAATTTAATTCTAGCATCTGTGTGCACTTTGTCTGCTATTAGGTGAAGTGTTTGCTGTGAATATTCTTATAGGAGTATGACTTCCATGAGATTCTAAGTTAAAGGACACAACTGTGTTTGGTAAATCACAAATGAAGTTATTCGTTGAAAGCTATAACTGTGTGCTATCTGAATGGAAAAGCTGTTGTGCTCTCATCCAAACAAAGATTATCATAACGTGTGTTGTTACTGCTACGTAATGGATTGTAATCCATATCTTCATTTTTGGTGTACAACATCTGTTAATTGTCATATTTAACGAAGTGGAATGTAAAACTCCTCCGACACTCCAAATCTACATTTCATTTGATGATGCCAAAAGTTCCATTTTATGTTGTGGTGTATTGTTCATTTATATGAATCTAATATTTGCTTTTGTTCCTTGACTTATGCTACTCGTTATTCATTTATGCAGTTTCATGGTTTACAATGTATTGCATGCTAATGCTACTTAGTCTTTGCTTTTCAGGAAGAAACAGTAGAGGAATTTTCAAAAAATGGTGTTGATCCGCTCACTTTATCTCTTTACCAGATGGACCTCGATAGAACTCTGTTTCTATTAAGATCGTACTTAAGAACCCGTCTCCAAAAGGTAGCATTGAATTATAGTATCTTATTATGTATTTGATTTAGGTGAAATTCATATCTGGAAAGAGCTATAGTTCTTTAAGTTACCAGTAGTGTCTTTAAAGCATGATCTGTTTGAGTGTCATCGGATCTCATCTCTTGCTGTGTCCTTGCACCTTATCCCATCTTCATTCATTCATTCATTCATATTAATGTTTGACTGCAGATCGAAAATTATGCATTTCACATACAAAAAAATACTGACTTATGGAATCGTCTGTCTAAACAAGAGCAAAAATTTGCTGAAAGGTAAAGCTGTTTCTCTTAATTCTAAGTGTTCAATGCTTACCAAGTTTATAGTGCTAATTACCTAGGATGATTACCTGGGATGATTAGGTGTATTGATGATACGGAGCAACATCTAGATCAATCTGTTCTCTCAAAGTTGCCTCATGGCTTCAAGTCCCACTTGAAGCAATCTTCACTAAGTTTGGCAGATGACATGGGTAAGCTGTTTATCCATCCATTTCTGTGTGTTTCTCTTTATCTATATCATTGTGGAGCTAAAAAGAGTTTCTGGAATCCGAGATTAATGGTTATGCCTTAATCAAAAGCATCTTATAATAATAAAGTTTTGCTGCTAAGTGATTTAAATCGTCTTCGAACACGGTGTAGCAATTTAAATTCTCTAATCAATTGCGAAACCTACAACCTGATTGTGAGTTGGTTTAAGGCATGAGGCAAACTCTTGCACTCCTGGTATCGGTTTGTTTCTTTTTTCACATTTTAGACATCTCAAATATAAAGACTTTCGGGATTTACATTTGTACTGAAACAACAGTTTCTCTTCTTGTATGCATTTTAGTTCCTGAGCCGCAACTAGATCAATATGTTATCTGCAGAAGCAAGAAGTTTTTAGGATCTTTTCAGCTTGATGACAGGTAATCTTCTTTACTTTGTCATTTTTCTTGGGAATCCTGCCTGATTATTTTCTACTCTTGACTTCCATTAATTTTCTTTGATGATAGTGGGGAAGAACCAGTGAACATTGAAGCCAATGATTTGTATGCTCTACCTTACAAGTCTATAAAGCCACTTGTGGAGAGTGGGCAGATTGATCTGGTATGAGAGTATAGGAAATGGAGCAGTCCTATGTTGTGCAGACTCTCAGAATATGTTGCTGTACCCGTATCAGATCCTCCAAAAATGCACACTACTTTTGGAGGATCCAGCACACCCATGAACATTTTTGAAAAGTTCGAGCAACATTGGGAAACATTGCCCCTTTGTTTTCTGCTGATAGGAAACTGACGATATGCCACAAATCGAAAATTATATTATCCAACAATGTTGTAGTTTGTAACAAATGTAGCATAGGACTAGAAGTCTTTTACAATCCTGTTAACTGCTCAAGAATGGTTTCCCTTATTGTGGTATGAGTAGTATTCTCTTGTTTGTTTCAAACTATTTTGTTTTTAAATGATTTTGTTAGAAGAAATATCTGTGGTAGCTAAAAAGATGCTTAATATGTTAATTTTCACCCACATGAGATCATCTATAAAATTTTAGAGCTTTACTGGAATTTTTAACAAAATAATTCTTTTAACTAGTTCACATTTTCAAATGACTGAATGTACTTTTATGTTATTAAATAATGATTCTCCAATAATTGAGACAATACTTACATAAGTTCAACAAATCTAAGGTAAAATTTTACCTGAAATCTGATAAAAATATTTTATTGCTTTATACCTTCTCTCCATGAAAATATACGTTACTATTAGAAACTGTTTAAATATAATTAATACTCAAAAGTTGAAATGAAAGGATATATTCTTTAATAAAAGAGTGTATCCGTTTCATCTTCCTTGTCGAAATATGAAGAAATTGGTCTTTCTTTCAAAAGCAACACTAATGTTACCTTATATTATAGAAAGAATCCTTTTGTACATGTCCTAAAAAAAATAAGATCTATAGTTCTTGCTTTAATTTCTAATAGAATTTCATTAATAAATGATATTACTATGTGTTCACAAAGAAGAAGAAGAGGAAGATGAAATTCAAGGACCACAAAAAGGGAAAAGTTGACCTATCTAGGGTGTGTTTGGTATGAAGGAAAATATTTTATAGGACCTATCTTATTTTCTTGTGTTCCGTAGGTAAACAAAAAGTATTATCCTAAAAGTATTTGTGTATAACTTAAACAAATACTATACGACTATAGGTGGGGGTGGGGAGGTAGGGGCGTCGGATGGTGGGGATGAGCGTTATGGGGGTGAAGGTGAAGATGAGGTGTGTTAAAGCCTGAAGGGTGGGGAGGACACAATTAATGTGGAATGTTACTAGAGAGTTTGTTTTTCCTACTTCCGTTAGGAAGCTTGTCCTAGAGAAAATATTTTTCAAATTATTTGACCAACCGTACACACCCTTAATGTAAAATAAAGAAAGATAACAAAACTCTCTTTGATGGACATACATTGTTGGACTTGTGTTAGGCACATACATTAGTATAAGATAAATCTAAAATTTTAAATGTGCTCATTTAGTTAGGGGTTCTTGAATTTATTTAATTATTTTATGTCAGCCTTATTCTTGTTATTAAGAACCATAGTGATATTGAACAGACTCCAAACCAAAGAACAAAAAGACCATTTCATAACAACTTTCCATTTCATACTAACAAACTGAAGAGGATACATATTAAAATAACACATGATCTATTGGACAAATAAAAGTAAATTGTTGAAGTTGATCTCTTTCTCGAGCTAATTACTCTTACCCTGCAGATAGATATATTTTCCATATGGCTTGTGATAAAAGTCATAAAAGATGGATAGAATAAAAATTTCAAGTAAGAAGGTGCAATGGTACTGATATGGTTTAGGAGTAGAGATATGAAAAAATAATGTGAATTTTTAGTAAGATGGAGGTGGCGGAGGGTAGTTGTAGTAGTAGTAAGCAGGTGGAGGCGGAGGAGATGGTGGTGGTGGTGAATTGTAGTAATATGGAGGAGGAGGGGATGGTGATGGTGGCGGTGGTGAATTGTAGTAATATGGAGGAGGTGGAGGTGAAGATGGTGGTGGTGGTGGTGACTTGTAAACGTATGGAGGAGGAGGAGAAGGTGATGGTGGGGGAGGAGAGTTATAGTAATAGGGAGGAGGAGGTGATGGTGATGGAGGAGGTGGAGATTTATAGTAATATGGTGGTGGAGGAGACGGTGATGGTGATGGAGGTGGAGGAGAGTTGTTAACATATGGAGGAGGCGGTGAATTATAATAGTAATTTGGAAGTGGTGATGGAGAAGGTGATTGTGAAGGCTTATCAGAATACGAAGGTGCAGGTGCAGGTACAGGTACAACCGATGACTCAGGAGATGGTGCCCACTCTGAAGGCGAGGGTGGTGAACCGTTATCATAAGATAATGGTGATAGTGGTGATGTAGTTGGTGAATGCACTGGGGACAGTCGAGGAGAGAACCATTCTATAGGTGATGGTGGGGACTGGTTGGGATTAGACGGTGCAAGAACAGGCGATGATTGAGGAGATGTCGTATAACTAGGAGATAGTTTCCATGAATAGGAATGTGGGGATGGAGTCCATCTTGAAGGTGAGGGTGATGGTGATAGTGGCGATGTAGCCGGTGAAGGCACTGGGGAAGGTCGAGGAGAGAACCATTCTATAGGTGATGGTGGGGACTGGTTGGGATTAGACGGTGCAAGAACAGGCGATGATTGAGGAGATGTCGTATAACTAGGAGATAGTTTCCATGAATAGGAATGTGGGGATGGAGTCCATCTTGAAGGTGAGGGTGATGGTGATAGTGGCGATGTAGCCGGTGAAGGCACTGGGGAAGGTCGAGGAGAGAACCATTCTATAGGTGATGGTGGGGACTGGTTAGGGGAAGAAGGTGCAAGTACAGGCGATGATTGAGGAGATGTCGTATAACTAGGAGATGGTTCCCATGCCCATCTTGAAGGTGAGGGAGGGGAACTAAAATCATTTGGAGACGGCGATAGTGGTGATGAGGTTGGTGTAGGTGATGGCACTAGGGAGGGTTGAGGAGAGAACCACCCTAAAGGTGATGGTGGACTAGAAATGTAATAATCAGAGGATGATGGTTGTGGTGATGGAGGTGATTGACCTGGTAACTCGTCAGGGTTAGGCGTAGACGTTGGTGCTGGCTTGTAACTATAATATTTTCTCCATGAATAAGGTTTATGACGTGCTTCTACACTATTGGATATCAAAAGTATAGCCACAAACCATACAAGATGTGGCAAAAAAGAAGTCATATTTCTTAGAGGTATGAAGAGAATGAGATGAAATTGATGAATATAAAGATGAAGAAAGTCCCTTTTTATAGTTTTGTCATGAAATTTTGGTAAATTTGTTTAGTTATTTTTTTGGCCCCTAGCTAGTTGGTAAGTAGACTTGTTCTTCAATAGTGATAACGAATAATATGAGATGAAGTCAAACATAAAACTTGAGGGCAAATGGAGCTAACATTTTGCAAATTTATTTGATTCCTTCTTGTTTTTTTACTATGTAGTACATAATATATCCATGAAGAACTTCCAAGGACGGCTTTAAAAGTTGTAGAAAAAAAAAGGTTCATTAATATTTATCCCTCATGGAAAAATCTTAAGTAGTAAATTTATGTTCAAAATTTGTGAGTTGTGGAAGGTTACTTATGTCCTTTGTTTTTGTTTTTGAAAAAAATAAATAGTTTTTAGCCAACTTCAGCATGAAAGTTAGAAAAGGATGAATCTATAGACTCCCCCTTGCTTTGTGTTAAAGATATATTCCTTTCGTTTTAATTTGTTTATCTTACGTTTCCTTTTAGTTTGTTTTAAAAACTGTCTTTTTTTAATATAATTTTTTTAGTTCTAATTTTTCATATGACATGTTTGGAATGACAAGTATCACAAAATTAAAAATTATTTACATTGGTTCATCTTTAGTTCAAGACGACCACATTCAAAAGTTTTCATTACTTTGGTAAATTCGATTTCAACTTAAAATTAGATAAACAAATTAAAATGAGTTGCCTTCCATCCACACCAAAATAAATAGAGTTTTTCGACAAATAAAAAAAAATTGCTAGTGGTGAATTAGAAAGGATTGGTTGATGAAATATGAACCAAAGACTAAACTTTGATATATCCCAGAAAAAAACAATTTTGTTATCACGAGATATATTAGCAGCAACCGATCATTTGATTGAATTGAAATTTGGAATGAGTGCACATGACAATATGAATCATTTGAAAAAATCATTTTGTATCAGATCTTTTACAAGATCATTTCAGATTGGCTCTAGTTCATTTAGAATATAAGAAAAAAATTCAAAAAAATAAGAATAAATCAAATAGACATTGTAAATGTAGTAATAACTATGGAATATGAAAGCAATTTCACCCCATCATATTGACTGACCGTAATAAGTGATAGTTTATCCATCAAGTAACGATTCATTTCTATTATTTCATTTCAATGGAATATTATTTATTACTAATAGATAAGTAAAATTATTCTTTAGTATCAAAATTAAAGGATAAGTGTTTAATTGGATGGCAAAATGGTCATTCAAATTTTTAAAGGATAATTTGGTAATTCAATTTTTATTTTTTTTATTCCCACTTATAGTATAACTAGTCTCTGGGCACGTGCTTTGCACGTGTGTCCCATATACATATTTTTAAAATTATTTAGAAAGATTATAATTATATAAAAACATGTGTGTAATGTGTAATAAAATTCAATTACAAATAAAAATATTTAAAAGTGGGACAAGAAACACCAAATGAAGAACATATTTTAGTTTTTGAAAATAATTTGTTTTAAACAACCAACTGTAAATTTAAATTTTGCATAAAAATACAACTTTCAATAATAAGAAATTCATAGAAAATTAAATTAAAGAAGTCTAATATAGAGAAAATACAAACCCATAAATTAGAAATAAAATGCAACAAATTCATCCTTCTTAAAACTTTAATCATAATAATATAGATGGAAAAAGAAATACAAAATTAGAAACATAATTTTCTGAGTTCTTGTCTTCACATTCTCCTATAACTAATCAAAATTCAAGACTTCTTTTATCGAATCAAACAAAAACATGAATCAAATACACAATGATGATATAAGTGTTTGGATAGGGGTCTCATGAAAGTCAGAAGTTGAATTTATAGAGAAAAAAATAGAGAAATATCAAAAGATATCTTAAAGTTTTAAATTAATTATTTAGAGGCTATGAATATGAAAAACATAAGAGTTATGAATATAAAAAGTAGCAATTGAAAAGGTAATTAGGTATGAATTAAAAAGATGAATATTTAAAGCAAATAAAAGAGAAAAATAGTAAATAAAATAATAAAAAATATTAATACAGATAATATTTAAGTGAATAGTGCTAAATATTATTAATAGTAAATAAAAAATATATACAAATTACTATAACCATACTTCAAATACAACTCTTTGACTTTTTTGAGGCATGACATACTAATTACTTAAGTGAACTTGATTTGGATTTCAAAAAGTACACGTTTTCATGACGTCAAATACTACTATATTAAGTTATTTAAATTAACTAAGAGAAGTGGAGAAAACTTAGTTGATTTTTATTCAGAATAAATGTAATACTTTCTTATGATTGTTTATGTTTTTTAAGTTTAAACTTAATATCTTCTCACTTTTAAAATTTAGTATAATAATAATAATATAATATAATATAAGTAATTAATAAAAGGAGATAAGCCGAAAGTAAATAGAATAAGATAAAATTTATAAAGAATATAAAAAGACTATATGTATAAGAAGATTAAAAATTCGTTCAATTAAATAGTAGGATAACACAAAACATTCAAATCATTATATTTAATAGGAGGAATTTACTTTATAATAAATGATCACTCTTTACTATATTACCATAATTTATGGAACAATTTATGCACATTATAATCACTTTTTATGTTTCACACAAACATACCAAAAAAATGTAATATGAGAGAAACATCTTACCATATTTCCCAAAATTGCAAAACTATTTTTTTTGTTATTAAATAAAATTAATTTCAAAAAGAGAAACAAGTAGTCCCGCTTTTAAAAATTTTGAACTTTTCTTCTTCCAATTGTTTTTGTTTCACATTCTTCCCTCTTGTCAAATCTCAAAGCTTCATCTATGGACCTTCTTCTCCTCCTTTTAGTGATTTTTACGCTATTGATTGAATTTGTACTCTCAATTTTAGTACTTTCAATTTTAGTACAAAGTCATGTTGTCTTACTGATTGTATCCAATGTAGCCATGCTATTGCTCTTCTTGGATATACTACTCATGAAATTTAGTAAAAAATTGCTCTTCTTGGATATACAACTCATGAAATTTAGTAAAAAATTGATAGTTCTGATCTATTGCTTATTGAAAATACTAATGAATAAAGTCCGCCGAGGCCTTTCCAGCTCCAATGAGGATAACAACGATGGTGGTATTGATGATCCCATGATGATGTATGAAAACTAGACTCAAAGGGACAAGTATGGCACGAGAACGGAGAAATAAAGTGGCTTGACGCTTCGGGCGCACTACTGACATGTCGCGCCAGACCTTCATTTACTGGGGGTCTGATTGGACATTGGGTGAACTGTTGGCGCGTCCACCAAGCCCCCATTTACTGGTGGTCTGATTGGGAACACTGTTGGCGCTTCCACTGGACCCCATTTACTGGGGTCTGATTGGCCGCACTGCTGGCGCGTCGCACCAAGCCCCCTGGCGCTATGGGGGCGCACCGCCCCAGCCCAAGTCCAGAAAGCCGATGAATTTCCTTAACTTGACAAGCTAAAATGGGCATATCTTCCTCATCCAAACTCGGAATTTAGTAAACTCGGCGACGTTGGAAAGAGGACTCAATGTCCTTCGATTTGATATCTGATGGGCCAAATAGATCATTATATGTTGAAAGTTATGATCGTTTGAAATTGACCCAAAACTCACAATTTACGAGTAACTTAAACAAACCTCAATTTAGCTCTTTCCAATTTAGTACTTTCTAAACTTATACAAAAGCATCATCTATAGACCTTCTTCTCTTCCTTTTAGTGATTTTTACGCTATTGACTGGATTTGTACGGTTAATTGCAGTAAGAAATCATGTTGTCTTACAATTGTAGCCATGCAATTGCTCTTCTTGGGTATATTAGTAATGAAATTCAGTAAAAAATTGATAGTTATGATTTATCGCTTATTTAAAATACTAATGAATAAAGTTCGTCGAGGTCTTTTCAGCTCCAATGAGGAAAACAACAATGGAGGTGATGATGATTCTCATGATGATATCATCCTGATGATGATGCTACTAAGGAAAAAGACGATGAAGTTGAGGCTGTTTTCCGGGAAGATAATACATCGTCGTCGTTGACATCAAAAATCTGTATCAAACGGTAAGCTTCTTCATCAAAAATCTGTTGGTGAACATTCAAAAATCCGTATCTAATTGTGAGCATTCTTCATCCAAAATCCGTTGCCCCTTGCACTAATCGAATGGTGAGCATTCTTCATAAAAAATCCGTATATATCGGTGATCATTCAAAAATTCGTATCTAACGGTGAGCAGTCAAAAATTTTATCTAACGGTGAGCATTCTTCATCAAAAATTTGTTGCCCCTTCCACTTATCGAACTGTGAGCATTCTTGATCAAAAATCTGTTTTACTAACTGATTTAGGCGGCAGAAAGTTTTTCCCACTTTCAAAATTTTTAAACTTTTCTTCTTCCAATTGTTTTGGTTTCACATTCTTCCCTCTTTTCAAATCTCAAAGCATCATCTATGGACCTTCTTCTTCTTCTCCTCATTTTAGTGATTTTTACGCTATTGATTGGATTCGTATTGTTAATTATAGTACAAATTCATGTTGTATTGTATCCAATGTAGTCATGGTTTTGCTCTTCTTGGGTATACTACTGATGAAATTCAGTAAAAAATTGATAGTTCTGATCTATCGCTTATTAGAAATACTAATAAATAAAGTCCGTCGAGGCCTTTTCAGCTCCAATGAGGATAACAACGATGAAGGTGATAATCCCTCATGATGATATCATCCTAATGATGATGCTGCTAAGGAAAAAGACGATGAAGTTGACGATGTTTTCGGGGAGGAAATACATCGATCATTGCCGTCGACATCGCCGGTATCACAGCAAATCCTACCACTGCCAATCCAGGATGTCGTCGAGGAATCACCATACCTTTTGGTTATGAGCAAAC
The DNA here is from genome assembly GCF_000226075.1 of Solanum tuberosum. Lineage (NCBI taxonomy): Eukaryota > Viridiplantae > Streptophyta > Magnoliopsida > Solanales > Solanaceae > Solanum > Solanum tuberosum. Next base: position 235,449 of record NW_006239293.1, on the reverse strand, counting down.
ACAACAATTCAACTGGAGTAATGGTTCGTATACCCAATAAACAAGACACAGTGGAGGAAAAGCTTCTGGACAAATCCGATTTGAGTGTACTGGAAGAGAAGTTGCTGGACAAATCTATTTGGAGTGTTGATGAGGTATGCATTATGATTGTGATTTGTGTGTCTATCGCTATGCATTATTTGTTGAAATCTGATGTATGCAGCCTAATGATGATGAATTTGTGGACAAGATCAATTCGGAGGTATGCGTTAGGATTGTGGTTTGTGTGTGGTAAACTTATCGGTATGCAGAATTTGTTAAAATTTGATTTGTACTATGCAGCCTAATGATGCTGAATTTGTGGACAAGAAATCAGAAGTTGATGAGGTTAGTTGCAGAGTTCGATGAAAATATCTATTGGTTCTTTTGAATTTTTTAAAGAAGTTCTGCATAAATCAGATAACATTTTTTTTTTTATAGTTGCAAATATATATTTATGTTTATGTTTAGTGATTATGGATGGATTGTTGTTTAAAGTTTTTCAAAAAGTTATTTGCGTTTATAATGTTTTTGAGAAATATAACAATCTATATATGTCTTATCCTATGAGTCACTAATTAAATTATAGATGTTGGGGAAACAGGAAACTGGTGTAAAAGTTGCTGCATTTTAGGTGTTTGTGAATCCCAAAATTTACACCTAAATTCGCCCCTACAAGATTTAAATAATGAAGTTCCTCAAAAAGATATTAAATATTAGTTATTGAAACCCATGTCAAAATGACCAGATTGTTCACTGATGATCTGAGTCCCTCTTTTCAAGATTGATGTCCACGGTTCGAACCCTGCGAGTGCTCGATCTATGCCCTTTTCTAAAGGGTTTATTTTGTTGTATTAAAAGAAAAAATGTCATTACAACTTTAATTAGTAAGACATAAAATAAAAGAAAATATATCTTCTCTTTTGCTCACTAATTTATTGTCTTTATAAATTTTGGAAAAAGGGCATGTTATAACACATCCTCTACACACACAACTTTATTATTTAAAGCTAATATACCCCTCATTATAAAAATGGTGCAAATATACCTCTACGTTATAAAAATGGCTCATATATATATACCCTTTTCATCTGGCTGAAATGAAAAAAATAATTTTAAATTCATTTTTTTTACTTTTAGTTATAAAAAATCTATGTAGAGATATATTTGATCTTTTTCACACATGAATTATTTTTTGACTTATTTAATTAACATTTTTTGAGATTCTTATTCCTATTTCTATGTTTTTTTCTCACTTTAGTGTAGAACTAAGAGAAATCAAAAGAAAGAAGTGTGAATGAAAAAAGTGAAAAAATAAGAAAAAATTATAGAACAATTTTTTTGCGGCTACATTGTAGTTTAAATATATTTTTTTGCACCTATATTGTAATTTAGTTTTTGTATCTATAAAAAAAAATTGTGGCATCTATAATAAATTTTACAATAAAATTAGTAAAATAAATAAATTTGACCATTAAGATAATAAATTCAAATTAGTCGTTGAATAAAAAGTCTAAAAAAATATGAGAAGGGTCAAATACACCCCTACATGAACTTTTTTTTAATATTAATTTTTGCATTCGTAAGAGGTAAAGAGTACAAGTGAGCTGTTTGTAACTTTGTATGACATTATACATATGAGTCAGTTTCATAACGAAGTGTATATCTAATTATGTCGTTTTCCCTACAATTTTAGTTTTTATCTTAAAAATAATGATGCATCCATCTTCTTGAAATCTTGGATTCGCCCCTGTGTAAGAGTGGTAATCTGTCTCATATATAAAGGGGTAAATTTGTAACACTGAATCCTGCTTCTACCGGCTAGACAATATTCTTTGAAACTGGACCTACCATTGGTAACTAAAGGAAATTTATGAAATTTCACCTACTTTCATGTGGCTATGCATATCTATTTTTAGATACTTGGTCTTATCATATGTAACAAGTAATTTGTGTACAATGAAACAAATTTATGGAGGATGAGCGTCATATTAATGATATTTAATTATGAGTAAGAATCGAATGTTCCCAGTGTATAGGTATATTCTAACAAATATAGGTGTGAAATAACTTCCTATTTTAGGATTGTTAAATTTGGTGTGATATAGAAATGTGATGCTGAAAACGACCAATGACAAAAGTGATATTAAACCATGATTCAATGGCTTCCCAATTAACCAACAATAGTGTTGTAGTAAAAAAGTAAGTGGGGTCGGGGAGGGTAGAGTGTTTGCAGTTCGAGTGACTTCCCAATTAACCATGCAAGTTAATCTTTTTTCTAAAAAGAAAGAATTTGGCAGGAAGAGCCTTGAACATTAAGGCCTTTGGACAGGACAAGCTGTAACTATATATACAGATTAATCTTAAATCGTAATAATAGGCCATATATGAATACAAAAATATTAAATGAAATAAAAACAGATACTAAATATCAAACATGAGTTCATGATATGCTAATCATCGTTCACGACAGGTTAACCTCAAAGAAATACCAGCCTTTCTTTGAATGCGAGCTTTAACATCTCCAACTGTATCACCAGGCTTGATGCTCATCTTAAAGACACAACATGTAGGCTTATGAATGAAAGGTACTTTGTATACAAGTCCATATCGAAGGATTAAATCACAACATTTCCTTATCCTAGAGAAGAAAGAGTTTGTGCATCGTCTCTTAAAACCTCATCCTCATTCCAAAGAAACGTTTGTCTGTTAAAACAAAATCCCGATTTCTCATGAATGTATGCTTTAACCGCAGCTATGCTATCTTCTGGCCAAACCATTAGGGTATAAACGCGACAATCCTTAATAGTGTTATCACGTCCACATACTGGTAATTAATTTTGATTTTGATATTGGACGAAATTCAATCACATCTTTGTAAGAGTCATGAATAACAATTTCCATTATTCGACTCAGTAACCATGGATCTTTAACAATAAATAACGACGTCAAAAGCATTCTCACTGATAGTTCTACTATTACCCGTGCATGTCGAAGATTTAACAAAGAATCACTATGTTTCTGCATATCTTCTTCACCATCCTGACTCAAAATTCTCTGTTTCTTAAAAGCAATTCCCCTTTCCTCCTGAATGTATGCTTTAATCGTACCAATTGTATCATTCGGATTAACCATTAGGATAATACGATCTTCATACTTTTTGTTGGAAAAAATAATTTTACTAATAGACGTCATTGAATGCAAGTCTCATCTTGAATAATAATTTGCTTTGTTCAATTCGATGCCCATAGATTTATCAAAACCAAACTAAATAAGCATGTGTATCCAAAATAAATAAATTAATAGACGTTTAAATCTGTTAGTAAAAAAAAAAAAAAGGTGAGAACATACCCTTTGTAGGGTCATTTTTCTTCCACTCATATTTGTAATTTATAAGTGCCCAAAGGCGAAAACAATAATGAGTCATCTTATATTTCAAGAATACACTCTCATTTAACATGTTACAGGAGAAATGTACAGAAGCTCTAAGCCTTCACCTATTCAGTCTAGTATAACCATCAAACACTTAGCTTTGGCCGAAAATCGGAATCCACAAGTAATTTTGTAAATTCGTCAGTGCAAGTCATTCGAATACGCTCTGGAGTGGCTGGATTATCAAGAGGGAACCAGTCGCTGTAACCAGCTTCCATCCTTGCAGATTTTATGGCGTTCTTGATGGCGAAAAAGACAGCTGACGCAAGAAAGAAGGGTGGTTCCCCAACTGCTTTAGATGAATGGATAGCCTTGGTGTTTGGAGCATTCTGTTGGCAAATATCAAGTAGATTGTTAATGACAAAGTCAAGATATGGTGTTCAGATGCATAGGAATATACTCGGAAAGTTGAAAATCGTTCAAGAAATAAAGAAAAAAATTGGTGCCTGTAGAAGTGCTCTTGAAATTCTAAGCAATTCAAGACATGGTGCATATCAGCTCATTGATGATGTATGCTGAACCAAACTTCATGGAATACAAAGGAAGGAATTTACTAACAAATACGAAAATCGCTTAGAAGTATTCAGCAAACAATGAATGTCTGATACCTAAATATCAAGGAGGAGACAGTGGTGAGACTTACTTTCAGAAGAGAGACATTAAATTTGAATGGCATATCATTCAAAGACGGGAGCTTGTAATTTCCAGGTCCACATGTGAGTAAGCACCCAGGTGGAATCCACTTGTGTGCTTTATCACCCCACTTCAGCTCTTCCAGTGCTACCCATCCAAGACCCTGTAGAAATGCTCCTTCTATCTGCATAGAGTGTGCGTGAATGTTAGCAAAGGTCCATTTCAGATCGGAAGATACGAGATCCAGCCCATCTCCCAATGTGGCAGTGCTTCTATCTCTTTCAGAATTCAGACAATTAGAAGCAAGTCTGCAACCGGGAAGTAGTGGAACTAGACATAATATATGCAGGTCATCCTTGTAAATATCTGAATATTTAGAATAACAAAAATAAACAAAAAGGGCATTTGGAGTGTGCCCTATTGAGTTCAATACAAAACAATTGGCGAACTTCAATTCAAGGAAATGAAGATGGAGTTTAGAAATCTGAATTCTATTCGACCTTCTTGCTCTCCATTCAAAACAATGAAATGCAAACATTATTTACATGTAGATAGATCTGTCAAAAGCCACAACTTGCCAGACCTTCAATCATCAATTACTTCAGTATTTACTAATTGATAGTCTACTTTTAAATTCATTTAATCAAAATATGCCATTAAGTAGGCCAGCTAAACAATTGAAAAATTCAAAACCTGTACGTAAATAGTACAGAGAGAGCAGCAATGACCTGTCCAATATCAATCGCTGGGTTGAGGGAGAATCCAAGGTCTAGGATAATGTCTGCTCTCCTAGTATGGAAATCGCCTGTCAATGTGTCAATTTCAACTTCGGAAAATGCAGCGCCATAGGTGAAGTACCTAAACGGACTGCCTTTTCCAGATTTCCAGTCAAAGTCAATATCAGGTGTAATGTAGAACCCATGAGCAGAAAGATCTATTCTCTCGAAGAAGCACGCACTGACAAGCTGATATTTAATCAAAAAACAAGACATCAAGTCAGCAGTTAATTGTTTTTCTATTATCATCATGAAAGTGCTATAGAAAAAGACAAAGTGCAATATTTCAGAGTCAGTTTTGAGGTACAAGTAAAATATAAGACATATAATAAAGGTTTACATTGGACCATGAGGGAAGATACAAAATGCTTGCGGTGTTATCAATCTGAACAAGGTATTATATACAGTGCAATTATGGAACAATATGCCACAGAAAGGTAATGAGCTTGCTCGGGAAATGAAATAAACCATGAAGAAAACCTTACTGCTCCATTGCAAAAAATCTTTCACAAATTCTCTTTTGCAGATACTCAGCCTTTTTTGAGTTTTTTCTAATTTAATGTTTCAATTCCCAAGATTACGATGAATTATGAATATACTGAATATGTGGTCTTGCTAAAGGCAGTGGTGTACACATAATCGAAGGAATAAAGCAGACGGGTGAGGTGAAAATACTTTTTTCTTTAAAAATTGAGCTTTGAGAAAGTCACTCATTGATCCAGCCTTCCAATAATCTTGTAACTAGGAATGTCATGATTCATGTCCCACTCTCTTGCTACATGCCCATGTTGCTAAGTGTTTCATCTGCTGCCATAATCACTGCATCTTATGCAAAACACTGTGTATCCTCCTAGATGGACAAGTCCCTTCTTCGTCTGTTACTAAGTACCTCCATTTTCATGGTTTAAAATGTATTGCATGCCTAGTTCAACTGACACGAGGTGTGACAAAACTAAATTTTGACTTCAAGTGCAGGAGGTACGGTTATTTCAGAACTTGAAAGCAATATACATGGTGCAGTCAACGTCTTAACTCTCTCTTTTGGTTTTTGGTGGGGAGGAGGGGAGGTCATACCTTTGCATCAACTTCTTACCATTTAGCGTTTTGTTCTCTTCTGACGTTGAATTATTTCCACCTTCCGTTTCTTCGCTTACCATCTAACAAATATTCATCTTAGGCCACTACATAATTTGTTGTTTTTTGATATAAGGACTCTTATTGGACCTCCCATGGCTCTGAAAAAGCTGTAAGCAGTAAACACCACTTGTAATTATTCATATATCCTTGTGAGTTTTCTACACTCATGCAACTCCCTTAGACTCTTTTTCCTTGTCCTTTAATTATATGGAAATAGGCAATAAGCCTGGTCAAACACTATCCCATGCAAGGCTATGCTTGAAGAGATGCCAGATGCATGCACTGTAGACTAATAATGCCTAGAGATTAGTACCTCCTCACAGAGCATGTGGCATTTGCATCCCTTCTTTTCATTAAAGTGCATATCTACTAATCGCTAGTTTCTGTTCCTTGAACTTCTCAAACTCAACTTAGTCAGGTAAAAGAAAAAAGATAACAGAAACATAAGATCTTCAATACTCTGATGAACTTCAAAGATAAATTATCTTCTTCCAAATGATATACGCCGTATCATCTTCTTCACAATTGGTGCCTAACCCTGAAGAAGTGTGAATTTCACACAAGGAGTTACTGTAGGAAGAAACCATCATTTGGTGGTTACAATCAAAATAATTTGAAGGTGGGAAAAGAAGGTGTATCAGGGAATATGCATATATCCCTTTTTATCTGAAAAATGAGGTCAGATTAGAGGTAGTATTCCATAAGGAGAAAAAGAGAGTATGATACGGATCAAGCAAAATGGAGAAAGGAAAGACAAGTAAAGGAAAATGAAACAGACAATATGATAGGGATGATCACAAGCCACAACTGATTTGAACAGCCCACCATGTACCTATTAGCCCATTGAATTAGAGAAATTCACGAGTAGCGTATTTTATCATTTCATCCTCAAAACACAAGTCATACACATATTTCAAATGATAGACAAGCAAGTCAGGCAGATTAAAAATGAAATAAAACAGATATCAAATCAAAAAAATTACTTCAAAGCCAGCACAAAAAGAAAGACCTCCTCAAAAGAGCTGAAGTTAGACTTGGATGCAATAGGCTCCATCCGTGCTTTTATTTGCTCGCATGCATCCAATACTGCAGCTCCATACATGTCAGAACTTGCAGAAGCAGCTGTTGGTGAAGCATTAGGTACCTAGATTGGCAAGAAAACTAGATGAGGCAGGTAATAATATTTTTCATAATCTGCAAACAAAATTGACATGCAACACAAGGAATTTGAATAAAACAATATGATGTGCTAGAAGAAATATCCACACACACACACACCCCAAACCAAGCAAACCACCGCTTGGCTGAGGAAGATCAGTTTCAATTATTTTAGGTAGCAAGTGAAGGCAGTATCTAAGTTCAACATTTACAGACCGAGTAAATTCAAGTTTTATATTGGTTATTATGGAAGGGGAGCCTTGGCATAAGTGGTAAAGTTATTGCCATGTGACCAGTAGGTCACGGGTTCGAGCTGTGGAAACAGCCTCTTGCAGAAATGCAAGGTAAGGTTGTGTACAATAGACCCTTGTGCTCCTGCCCTTCCCCGAACCCGCACATAGCAGGAGCTTAGTGAACCGGGCTTCCCTTTATTGGCTATTAAGTTTCTGGTTTAACTCATTTTCTGTCATCGCCATCTAGTACATGCCTAACCTTTCTGTCGTTGCAGCTAATATTTTTTGATAACTCATCCCAGCTAATATTAGAATATAACAAGAATTATGCCATGTGATTCCGATGTATCCTTTCAGTTTGTTCACCAATAGAAGAATAGAAGCTTCAAACAATGATATAATGATATTCGTCTCACACTCAATACCTTGTCAGTACTTGTGTCTGAAATGAATACTGCACTTAGAGGGATGTTAAAGGAAGATGCAGCAATCTGAGCAACTTTTGTATGTAAACCTTGGCCCATCTCAACACCCCCATGAGTGACCAACACTGTTCCATCTGTGTAAACTTGAACAAGAGCACCTGCCTGTAGTCAATCAGTCAGTGAATAACCAACTTAAGCTTTTGGGATTACAACTTTTCATAGAGCTAAAATTATGAAACAATCAGCATCGAAAAAGGTGTTGTTTCTGAAGAACATGAACCTATATCTCCTGTAGAACTATTCACATCTACATACTAACTTATTCAGGTGCTCCTCACCTCTACCACTTGCATTTTGTAAATTGCTTGAAAGAATGAGAAATGTGTGATCAATAGGAGTCTTATTTTTTTAATCACATCTTGAAAAGGGGCTATAGCCTGTCCTACACAGTAAATGGAATGCTTTTTAACCTTATCTCAAAAGGAAGTGGAAAACTTAACCAATTACAGAAGTCAGTCAGCGGCTGTTATCATGCTCATAGGTACCAAAGAAATAGCTTAAATATATCCAGCCACCTGGGCTGGTTAGCAAATCATTGCTGAAAGCAGAGTAGAATGAAGGCAATACTTAAACTACTCACTACTCAAAGGAACATGGACCTAACTAGGAACTTTAGGGTGTACAACAAAGACAAGAATGTACCTGGTTCATAGACTTAAAAGTGAAAGCTATTCCAAATTTGGTTGGCACCATGGCAATACCTCGCTTCTTCCATCGATTATGGCGATTGAAAGTTTCAACTTCATTTTGAGCATTAATGAAGTCACAAGAAGATTTCAATTCATCCCAGAGACGCCCCAAGGTACAGTCTTCAACTTTTTGACCATAGTGCAAGACTGATCCTTCACTGATGAAATTCATTTCCTGGTGGAAAAATGAAAAATGAGAAAACAATCCATATACATCATCATCTACAGTGCTAAAGGAAGTGAAAATGGTGAAGCTGCTGATATGCATCACATATGAAAATAGACTATTCAGACAATCATCAGAAACACCAGGCATACCTTTATTTCTTCTGGGCTTTTGTTAACTTCCACTGCAATCCTCTCTATCCAATTCTCAGCAATTAGCATACCCTGTGGGCCTCCAAATCCTCTAAAAGCTGTATTACTAGGAAAATTAGTGAAACATGCTTTTCCATTAACCCTCACATTTGGTATTTCATAGACATTGTGTGAATGGAACATAGAACGTTCAAGTACAGCGGCTGATAGGTCCAACGAATTTCCAGCATTATTGTAGATATGAAGATCCAAGGCAAGCACTTTCCCGGCATTTGTAAAACCAACCTAACAATAATAGAGAATGTTAACATTGTTTCTCCATATTCAAAAGAAAATGCTAATAGAAATCAGAACAGAAAATGACGCAAACCAATGCCTACCAAACACATTAGTAAAACGAATAAAACCAAATGTTTCCCTTCCTATCATCCCTCCGCTTGAGGAGGCTTATATAGTCCAATAATCTATATCTGCTAAGTATTATACTGATTGGTTCATGTAACAAAAAACAGCACAACAGGCTGGGAAAGAACTTGTCGAGTTCGTAGCCTCGACTCTTCTCCAGTTGTTATTACTCCACTACAAAATCCAATGCAAATAATGCCTAAAGAGTTTATCTGTCTATGCAGCCTAACAATTCAATGTGTTCAGTAAATCAGAAAGTGTACATATCTGTTCATCACAATATTTATGAAACATCTACCATTTCGACAATCCCAAAACATTTGGCACACTCAAATAACAAAATCTGTTCACAGATACTAGTTGCACTAATTCAAATTTAAACTACAATATCATGTGTTTCCCACAAATGCTTGAGCAATAAACACCGCAGAAGTGAGTGAGTTAAACAAGCTTTCCCATGCCATCCAAATGTTGCATAGATTGAGTTTAGCTGTGTAACGTGCTTTTGTTAACTTCCACTGCAATCCTCTCTATCCAATTCTCAGCAATTAGCATACCCTGTGGGCCTCCAAATCCTCTAAAAGCTGTATTACTAGGAAAATTAGTGAAACATGCTTTTCCATTAACCCTCACATTTGGTATTTCATAGACATTGTGTGAATGGAACATAGAACGTTCAAGTACAGCGGCTGATAGGTCCAACGAATTTCCAGCATTATTGTAGATATGAAGATCCAAGGCAAGCACTTTCCCGGCATTTGTAAAACCAACCTAACAATAATAGAGAATGTTAACATTGTTTCTCCATATTCAAAAGAAAATGCTAATAGAAATCAGAACAGAAAATGACGCAAACCAATGCCTACCAAACACATTAGTAAAACGAATAAAACCAAATGTTTCCCTTCCTATCATCCCTCCGCTTGAGGAGGCTTATATAGTCCAATAATCTATATCTGCTAAGTATTATACTGATTGGTTCATGTAACAAAAAACAGCACAACAGGCTGGGAAAGAACTTGTCGAGTTCGTAGCCTCGACTCTTCTCCAGTTGTTATTACTCCACTACAAAATCCAATGCAAATAATGCCTAAAGAGTTTATCTGTCTATGCAGCCTAACAATTCAATGTGTTCAGTAAATCAGAAAGTGTACATATCTGTTCATCACAATATTTATGAAACATCTACCATTTCGACAATCCCAAAACATTTGGCACACTCAAATAACAAAATCTGTTCACAGATACTAGTTGCACTAATTCAAATTTAAACTACAATATCATGTGTTTCCCACAAATGCTTGAGCAATAAACACCGCAGAAGTGAGTGAGTTAAACAAGCTTTCCCATGCCATCCAAATGTTGCATAGATTGAGTTTAGCTGTGTAACGTGATCATAAACTCATCTATTTACCTTGTACTTCCCAAGAAAGCTATGTCGCTGCCCCATTATCATCATGTCTATATCCCTATCCAGAATAATTTTCACTGGACAATCCAGCAGGTATGATGGAACTGCCGCAGCACAAGCAAGCATAGCAGACCTAGTCTCCTTGCCTCCAAATCCACCACCTATCCTTTTGGTCTTGCAAACCACTTTTGACATCGGAAGACCAAGAACATGAGAGACATACTTCTGGTGCTTCTGAGGAGCCTGCAAGATAGACAATGATTGGGACACCAAATTAGAAGCACAGATATTCTTCCTTTCCAAACAAGTAAATTACAGAGATGTAGCATCTTAAACTGGATATTGACCTAATCCACATGTCAAACTAAACCCATCTAACAGCATAATATTGATCTCTAAGAAACCAATAGTTATCTAGAACCGAAATCATAAAAACAACTCATGATTATTTCAAACTGACACCAAACTTAGATGACTATGTTTGATCACATATATATCATGTGAGTCTGAGAAGAAAGAGTAAGTAGAGAAAAGCTAAGAACTTTAGGAGGTTAGCTTTGCTATTTCTAGTTAAAACTAAGTTTTGCAAACCTTTTCGATTTTGCGTCAAAAATTTAAAACAGCAGTCACAAAATAAGCTTATAAAAAAGCAATCGATGTTCTAATATGTGTAATCTGAGAGTTTCAAATACTGAAAACACATGCAGGATACATGTTTTTTCTAAACAAGCTCTATTATAAATTGCAGTTTGGGCGCAAGAGCAACTTATTAACTGAAATTGAGTTCCATGATATGATCAAGGCTTTGGCAACTCAATGGCAGATGGCACTTCCCCTTATTACCACTTCTTTTAATGATTATATTAACACTTACATCTAAACAAGCAAACCACGAGAAGAAGAAAAAGATACAACACCAGAATTAATGCCCTATAAACCTACATATACTTGAGGAACTAAGAGAGAATGGCTAGATTTATGTTTGAAGTACCTGGGTAGATGAGATCATGTGCACCTCATTCCCTCTATCCACTGTCCATATAAAAGTGCCATGAGGCTCCAAATAGAAATGTTCTTGACCACCTACCCTAACTTCTCCTTCTATAATACTGTCACATTGACCTGACTGGAAACACTGTTCAACATCACCCTTTGTCATACACCTTTCCGTATTTGGATGATAACTGTTGGCCTGTATAGCATCCTCTATCGATAAAATTGCAGGTAACTCCTCATACTCAACATGAACCTTTCTAGCAGCAAGTTTTGCATTTTCATGTGTGTCAGCTACAACCACTCCAATAACCTACAAATATTCACCCAGACAATAATAGGTAGCTATGAAAAAACAGTTGAAATTATAGTCATTCCCAAATCAAAACCTTATTACAAGTCTACCTCACTTAACATCGCAAGAGAAGCCAGTTTATTCTGAATATTAACCTAATATAGTGTACAGATTTTGTGCATGGAGAGAACATCTCAGAATATACCATCATACCTGACCCACAGAAGTGACAAACTCTGTGGCAAAAAGTTCTTCATCATGAATAACTGGTCCAATCATATTGTTACCAGGTACATCTTTGGCCAAAAAGATACCTGCAAATCCAGGAGAGGACCTGGCTCCCAAATCATCTATCGAAAGTATACGAGCATGAGGTTTTTTACTCAATATCAGAGCAGCATGCAAACTATTGGGTGGCATTGGCGCATCATCTGTATATTCGGCCTCTCCAGAAACCTGAAAATGGTCAAGTTTATCAGCCAAGATATAAGTGGCAATTTTGGCCAAACAGAGCCACTAAAAGGACAGATATTTCATCAGAATGCCAGCTCAAAATAATAAAACACTTTTCAAAAGTTCCAATTTCCTATGCATAGACAGAGCTGTACACTATAGATTTTGCAATCATAGAAATACCTTCCTTCTCAAAAGAGAGAGTACCAGAGCAAAATAGAAGCATTAAAGGGACCCAATGTTGTTGATTGGAAATTAATAACAATACAGTTATCCATTTAGTTACTAGATCCAAGAATTTTAAAGGGAACCAATGTTGTTCATCTCTAGAAATACGCTCCTGCACAAGCCAGAAAATATATAAACTGGAGAAAGTAGAAAGTGACACCATGTCCCCCTATGCTGTTAGTACAGATTCAATCCTAATACATACAACAAGAAGGAGGAGCAGCAAGGAACTAAAAACCCAAAATTCACTTTTTCATGAACCAACAACAAATGTATCTTTTATGTGCTTCTTCTTCATCAGAACTGTGGAAGTCAAAGATTAGCTATATTCATGAACTCCATTAGCACAAAGGCCATTCCAGCCCTTACGTCAATTATGGCGTAAGAATTAGTGCCATGCTAGGAGGTCAAGAAGTCTTTAAGCATTTAGCAGTTGCTTCTTGTCTGTCCACATGCAATCTAGGATTTTGTGGAATTATCATCTTCCAAATCTGAACAGTTCAGGAATAGACATCAATAAATATTGCATAATTATCAAGCTATGAATGTTGTTACCTGAAGCCTTGATGAAATATGAACTTCAGGGGAACCCACAGAAGTACCATGCCTCCTGATCTCAAAATCCTGAATTGAACTAACGGATGGTCGAAGAGATGAATCTACAGCTGAAATATGCGAAGCTGGAACTTTCTCAAGAAATAATGGCTGTCCATCCATTTGATGACAAACCCACAAGAAAAATTTGAAGAAGAAGCTAAATGTTAATGATTTTCGAAATTCAACCATCCCACCAGGTGCATCTTCTTTCAGCACAATTTCCTTCTCCAGAATTTTCAAAGAATCCTGTAGCAGCTCTTTGTTCCAACTTTTCCCGATTAAGAAGTCACTAGTTTTTGATGCAGCAAATGAAAGTGGAGCAACCCCACCATATACAATCAAAGCATCTGAAACTACCCATTTCTTGTCCTTCTCTTCAAGGCAGACACGCATTCCGGCATTGACGATGGCAATATCATCATCTCTCCTATGAGATTGTTTAAATTCTTTCACAAACTCGAATGGCTTATTCCAAGGCAATGATACTGACAGTAAAATTTCACTACTTGTCAGATCCACTTTACGATAGCCCCGGAAGAAATTTTTAGCCAGACATGTTCTGACATTTCCTTTGCAGTCAATTATTCGAAACTTCGCTCCTGTTGCCATCCAAAGAGGGTTCAAATCTGATATTGGGCTCGCAGTGCAGATATTCCCACCAACTGATGCAACATTTCGTATTTGTGTTCCAGCAAACCACTTTATCTGTTCGATGAGAGCTCGACATGATGATGTTTCGTACTCGGGGCGGTTATTTCTTACCTTCTTTAATACATCCACAAGCTGTGACAACTTAACTCCAGCACCTATTTCTAAGCCATCATCCTCAACACTTATATGGTTAAGTTCCGGAACATGTGCAACAGATATTAATATAGGATAGTGAATACCTTTAAGCCTGACTTCAATTCCCACCTCTGTATTTCCAACAACTAACCGGGCATCTGGAAATCTTGCTTTTAAATCCAACAGATGTTGAAATTTTACGGGCCTATACCACTTCCGTCCATTTGATCCACTTAAACTTAAATAAGTCAATTTCCTTAATAAAAGTTCAGGAGGAAAAATAAGTTCTTTGCTGGTGTATGTGGTTCCATCGGTTTCGTTGTAAGAAAACGGCTTCCAGCCACAATCATTGCTTAAATTTTGTTTGATGGTTTCTTCACTATTTTCAGCCTTCGGCCCACATGAACAAGGCTTACCCGTTGAAGGACAAATAAATTCACCAGTATTAATGTCTTGTAAAGATGTGTTGGTGTATAAAGCATTATTTGTTTTTGCAAATACCCGAAATGCGTCAACAATTGGCCTATAACCAGTACATCGACATAAATTTCCGGCAAGGCTTTCTTCAATTTGTTCTTCTGTAGGCTGTTCTTTAGATGATCGTAGTAATGCATACATGGACATGACGAAACCAGGAGTACAGAATCCACATTGTGAACCATGCGAGCGAGCCAACGATTCCTTTAGAATGTCGTTGAAAAGCAGAGGAGTTACAAGAATGTTGCATACATCATGATCCATAAAAGGTACTATTTGAATTAACAAATGACGTTGAAAAAACATGCGAAAATCATGGGACATGTGAAACCAACTAATGTACCTGAATTGGGTGCAATCCAGCTTTGCGGTTCCCAATTCCCTCCACTGTGATGACATGCATCCCTTCCACAGAATATAGAGGAGCCAAGCATGCATTTACTGCATGGTGCCTATAGAGAAAATACAACTTTATAAACTGAATATGATTTATGGAAATTTTTAATAGTCATATACTAACTGAATGGGAGGGATGCACTGGGGGCCAATCAAATCAAGCAGACTTCAAGTTTACCAATTTATTGCTTGCTAATAAATTATTATGATTATATTCTTTTATCTCTTAACTAGGGATGGAAAAATGGGTAATTTATATGGGCACCTATTCAAATTACCCATCTTAAATGAGTTGGGTGCCCATACAAATTACCCATCTTAAATGAGTTGGATACCCAACTCATTTAAAATGAGTAAAAAACGAGTCAAACTCATTTTACCCATTTAAAAGTGGGTAGTTAAATGGGTAAAGGAGACTCATTTATAAAAGAAAGAAAAGTGACATTAATATTTTTTTAAGGTGTAGGTGGTCGGGGTAGGGATGGGTGGGATAAGGAAAAAAATCGTTTTTTTTTAAAACAAATTTTTTTTTTGGAAGGGGCTGGGGAAGAGGGGTCGGAGTAGTAACAAAAAATTCATTTTTGAGGCGTTGGAGTTGGGGGTGGGGATGGGCAGGTTAAATTTAAAAAGTTTTGAGTATTTTTGTTTGGGGGGGGGGGGCGGGCAGTGGGGGTGAGGTAAGAGATTTTGCTTTTAAAGCTTTTAACATGATCCCTATATGGATACCCATATTATCCATTGGGTAACTCATTTTTACCCATTTCAAATATGAGTCCAGTTGAGTATTTTACCCATTTTTATACTTATTTTCGATCGACTCATATTCGACTCGACCAGCTCGTTTGCCAGTCCTACTCTTAACTAACCATATTTTTTGTTGAAGTGTGTGACCATCTCATCTAAAAGCTTTTGTCTGCTCTAATACCATGTTGAAGTGTGTTTCGATCTCATCTAATAGCTTAAGCTGTTAGAGAGAACACACTTTATATTAGTTAATTATATTCTCAACATTTTTCAACTAGTTTCTCTGTACTCTCTTAGTCAAATACATTTGCCAAAGACTCGCATCACCACCACTCCAACCATCCCAACCAGAGAACTTATAGCAGAATAAGATATCATCTCAAAGCCAGGATAAGCAGTGTTACAGAAAGCTCATGCTCAATGGATACTAGAATGAAGACTATATATCTAGCATGATAATTGTTCATTTCAGGTTTCAGTAGTAGCGGTCTCATATTTTTTCTCGTGGTGGTGCTTTCTTTTGGGCATGGGGCTTACGTACTTGTCAAGGATTCACATAGTAATCATAAGAAATATGGATGCTTTATTCATTTTTTAAGTAACCTTCCCAACTGACTTCTAGGTTAAACTAGTATTAGGTCAGGCCAACGCCAAAGGGTTCACAACCTGTAACTAGTCTGCTAGAACAGATACAGAGTGATAAGGTCTCTGAACTTTCCACCTCCCCGATTCTAAAGAAAGCTTGTTTCGTTCGTTGAAGGATACAAAATCAATTGAGGATAAAGAACATTTATTCAATCAGCAGCCATCTTCTAGAACTATGCGGAGAGCTATCTGCTATCCATCTTGACAGCTATCATACTTCTTTAGATGTTAAACAGACATCAGTTTACAGGAATGAAAACGTATCTCCTACAATTACCGAAGACCCACCTAACTGACTTCCTCCGCTCATGCATGGCTGAGTAACAGACAAACAAATAGTACTAAGAGCGACAGAAGTAAAAGGATGACAAAGGCGAAAGCTTTACTGCCTGATACAATCAATAACTTCATTCCCTACCACCCAAAATGAAAGTGAGTAACAATTTGGGGATTCAAAAACTAACGAGAAAGATCTCAGCTCTCAGAGTAATCACACAACTGATCAGAAGAAAAACATCCCACAGATCAAGACATGGATCACACCTATCCAGCACAAATTATAACCCATGCAAATGCAAACAAGTGCAGAACTCATTGCTATCCACTAAATCATGCATAAACCTGCACACCCCAAAAGAAGATATAAGAGAGACTTGGAGACGTAGGTGGATAGAGATGGAAAGAGACTCACACACATTTCTTCAAATTCTGATCAAAAAAAGAAACCATTACAGTGCATGCCCCACACCCACCTTCACCACAGCCTAGCTTGGTGCCTGTCAGGCCTATTTCTGCATAGCCACAGAGAAAGAGCAACTTCAGATAAACCACCAAAACACAATCAGAGAGAGACTGAGAGGATAAAATCCAGATCAATCATCTGAACAGAAATAAAAACTACAACTTCCTGAAGTATTGGGCAACATAGACTCGTAAGAGGTGTAGTGAGTTCTCAAGACAATGTATAAAACATATTCATTAAAAAGTACCAACAACTGCATAAAAGCTACAGATTGGCAGCAACTCGAAAATGGACTCAACAAATTTTTATCACTATATGTATACAACTGCATAACTAAAGGGTAAGTACAAACACATCAATTGCTCAGCCAGCAAGCCACAAACTGTATGAAAATGGAGATTGAATTGATCAGATGATGCCCAAGTCTAACGAATAGAAAAGTGAGAGAAGGAAGTAATTGGTTGTTAATGTTGAAATATACAAAATATATGTACTGAACAATAAAGGTCTTAAGATCCAACCTGCACCAATTTACAAGATCAAACACCAGCAGAAGTTAAGACTACAGAAAATATAATTAACTGTATGTCACTGAACAGTTGGAAGTCATCCCGGTACGTCAACATTAGCTAACCCACTAATATTACTATTTAATATAAGGGACTATCACAAACTTCTGTCATACTCTCAATAACACATATCTACTATCTACATCTTTTTTTATAAATATAATTTTCGAATAATTCTTCCTCCTCTTGATCCAATCTTTTAAAGTTACTTCACCTATCATCCTTGGTAATGGTCAACTTTTTCAAAAGCACGCGAACTCCTCAATCTCCTGCTTACAGCATGTTTGATCAATTTTGTAAAAATCTGTTAACTTTGAAAAATATTTTCTATTTTTTTATAGTAATAATTTGTATTCGGCTAATCAAATTTACTTTTACCAATATTAAAACAGTAATTTATGCTTGATAAAGTTTCCGAAAATGCTTCTGGGAATTTTTAAACTTTTGGAAAATATCTTCTGTTACTATTCAAAAACGCTTATTTTGCTCCTATAAGCTATATAAATCACCTAAACTCTCTACAATAAGCACTTTTAATTCTTGGAACTTAGCCAAACACGTTTTCAATCTTCCTTGTCATTTTCTACTTAAGACATATCAAGTTGTCTTTAGTAGTGTACAACTACTATCACTCAATCAAAAGTCAGTGCTCTACTTTTTTTAAAAGCTACTATTCCTTCAACTTATCTCTACATACTACCTCCATTTTGATTTGTTTGTCAGATATTAACTTGGAAATTCTTCCGGGCCACGTAAGTGGATAAAGCACAGAGTACCAGAGAGAACGTTAAGAAACCCGAAAATATACTAAACATATGAAATCCACAGATTAAACCTAGCTGGAGAAAGCATAGTCCTTTCAGTATTTAGATTTACACTAATAAAAATTACCCAAATTGAACATTTACCATAGAAACAAAACAGGAATACAGCTCAGCACAAGTACGTCCAAGCTTAATCAAATCCCAAACTTGAAAATTTGAGTTTTTAAAGTTATGATTTTCAAAAACCTGATGTTGTCTGGACATGCATATTAAAGTTTTATGGACAAAAGTGAAATTTCTCCCCAAAAACTGGCTTAAAGATCAAATTTTTAATATCTAATCAAATTTCATGGTCAATATCTTGATCCAAAATCAATAGTCAAATGCCAACTTAGTTCATTGTTCATCTAAAACTGTTTCTGACAAGAAAAAAAGAGAAAAAACCCACAAAACTAAACTTAAAAACTAACCTCTAAGATATTCAAGAAGAGTCAAATGGGCTAATCCATCAGGTAACACTCGACGAACTCCATTAACATACAAAATTGCTTCCTTTGATTCCTCTTCTATCCTTTCCTCCTTCATCATAGAACCCATTTTTTCCAGAAAAGGAAAAAAAATCAGCGATGAAAAAGTGTTGGGGTTTGATTCGGCTAAAAAAAGATCCAATAAGTATTAAGTAGTAGTAAGAGATTTTGTTGTAGAAATCAGAGTCGGTATGACTACAATTTTGTGGTTACCTATTGTTTCATAACTATCAAGATTTGTTGTGGAAATTAGAGTCAACTTTCACTAAATTTTTGTGTTAACGCTGTTAAGTATTGTTTTATAATATATCTAAATTTTGTTGTGGGAATCAGAGTCAGCTTTCACTAGAACTTTGTTTGGATGGCGGTTACATATTGTTTCATAATGTATCTAGTAAGATTTTTGTTGTAAAAATCAGAATCGGTTTCTACTAAAACTTTGTTTGTTTGGATGGCGGTTACGTATTGTCACATAATATTACACATTTATAATATGAATGGTAAATCTGCCAAAAAAAGAAGGATATAGAGTAGAGCTACTATGAAAACGTAAGATAAAATGAAATATGATTATTAAATATAATAAATAAAAGAAAAAATGAGAAAAAATATATTAAGATAACGACATAATCATTGTTACATAAATTGGATTTTTTCATCATTACCTGGTTGAATTTAAACGATGCGATACAATAAAATTTAAATAACAATTAAAATAAATATTATATTTAAATTAACAATACAATATAATACGTCTTATAACAATCATCCAAAACAAGGGGTAAGATGATAGACACAAGCTACGTACTATATATAGGGTTGGATCAATGATTCCGATAAGTATTATTATTTAATATTAAGAGATAAAATACAAGGAAAAGGTTCTCTTCTTCTAAAAATAACAGATAAAAATAATATAGGTTAATTTCCTCCTTGATTGATAGTAATGTTGTTAAAAATATGGTCAAATGGATGACCATAACTCCTAGGTTTATTTCTTTTGTTATAGGTAGTAATTCTCAAGGTTTAATGTAATATTTATGACACCCTTTGATATTCCTCAACATAATCCTATAAATAGTGGTGTTAAGAATAATGTTGAATACACTCCAAGAAAGAAAGTTATCTTATATTGTTCCTCTTGTCTTTTATTTTTTTGTCTAATCTTTATATTGTTCTTTTGTTCTTAAATTTTACAACATATTATTTAATATAGTTGACAAATAAAAATAAGGGAGAAAAGTATGGTATTTTATTTTTTAATCTTGTGAGAACATGTTAGGTGAGATTATCTGAATTAAAAAGTAATTTGATTGGATCTTATTATTAAAAAAAAATAGGATAACTCTTTACCTCGTGATGTTAAGCGTATTATTTTAAATGTTAAATTTCAGAATTATAAATAAGTATATAAATAAGTATTAATTTAAACAAATTAAAAAAGGTAAGACACATAAAGTTATAAGAAAGTATATAAAAAATAAAAACACTTCAACTAAAATAACAGTCAATTTTTAAAATACTATCTTCAAATTTGAAAACTCAGCCAAAATCAACTAGAAATTCATATGAAAAGTATATGAAAAGTGGAAAGCTTTCGAATCAAAAGTTGAATTACGATTTTATCCATACTATAAATTAAAATATTATAAAATATCTAAGAAATGAAATATTAAATAGTACTTATATCATATTTAGATAATTCATTTGTCAATCAAAATAGAAGACAAAAAATGGTTCTTTCAATTCTAACAAAAATAAAAAAAAGGTCCATAGAATGTTTTTGATTGTTTTGGAAACATTTATTTATTATTGAAATTTAATACATTAGATGTATGGGTTACTAATAGGGATTTTAAAACGTCATAATTTCTTGTGTTGACCGTAAGTTTATCTCTTTAAATTTTTTTTCCTTAATATACTTTGTATAAGCATTTAGTATATGAAACTAATTAAAATATATTTTCCATGTTAATTTCTTTTGTTTTTTTTAAAATATATTTTTAGACAGATAGTTATGGGATGGGAGCCATAATTAATTTATAATTTCAAAATATAGGTATGAATCATACACATATAATTTTGTATATGAAGATTCTGCTGAAAATTGTGTAAAGGTAAAATTTTGAATTAATGAAATCAATATTTGATTTTGTGATGTATATTTACGATAACGAAATTACTTAACATAGCCCGTCTCCAATTACAATAAAGGAATTACTCAATCTAGCAATCGAAATGACTTAAGAACATGTACCAATGATATCATCTCTATAATATATTAGGTGAGATATATTTAATTACATGTTCTTACCTTATTTAAAAAAAAATCCGCATGTTCCTAGTAAAAAAATACTATTTTTTTATCTTAATAATAAATACGATATTCATGCATTTTTACTGCAAAAACAACTCATTCTATAGTAATTCATATCCATTTTGCATATTATTCTTTCATGATTATTATTTAATGCATACTATATTATACAAGTCGATATATATGTTGCGTCGCGTGTTTTTCCAACTCAACATTATCAAATGTCACATAAGTTCGGTCAATGGTCATAGAGATTTAAAACATTGTGTTCTAATGAGTTTAGGGATTTAGTTGACAAATTGATAAGTAGGAAGGTCCAACTTACAAATGTAGCCAAGTACAGAGCTCTCCCAGGTCATTTTCATATATAAAAACACACTACCCAAGATAATGATAATTAACTCTTCGAAAGTAAGTTTTTCACGTAAAAATTTTTGAAATGTTGTAGGGTCATTTCTTCCATTCATATATTACAAGTGTTCGAAACAATAATGAAGCATCTTTATTACACGTTATTATAAAGTGTTGCATAATGTCACGGGAAAATGTAAAGAAGACATCATATGAAGCTCTAAGAACTTCACTTATTCAGTACAGTTCAACCATCAAACACTTAGCTTTGGGCGAAAATCAGAATCCACAACTAGTCTTGTAAATTCATCGGTACAAGCCATTCGAATACGCTCTGGAGTAGCTGGATTATCAAGAGGGAACCAGTCGTTGTAACCAGATTCCATCCTTGCAGATTTTATGGCATTCGTGATGGCGAAAAGGACAGATGATGCAAGAAAGAAGGGTGGTTCCCCTACTGCTTTAGAAAAATGGATAGCCTTGGCGTTTGGGGCATTCTGTTGGCAAATGTCAAGCAGATTGTTAAAGGCAAAGTCAAGATATGGTGTGCAGATGCATATGTACTTCCAAATAGAAATAGGGATATTATTATTGATAAGCCGAAAAATTATTCAAGAATAAAGGAACAACAATATAGTAGTTCAAGTACAATTGTACTAGGATTATAAGCAGTTAAAGAAATGGTGCATAGCAGCTCATTGATGGAGATAGCAGTGAAACTTACTTTCAAAAGAGAGACATTAAATTTGGAAGGTACATCATTCAAATTGGAATCTTGTAACTTCCAGGTCCAGATGTGAATAAGTATCCAGGTGAAATCCACTTGTGTGCTTTATCGCCCCATTTCAGCTCTTCTAATGCAAACCATCCCAGACCCTGTAGAAAACCTCCTTCTACCTGCATCAAGTTTATAAGGAGTATGCACGAATGTTAGCAAAACTCCATTTCAGATTGAAAGATGCAAAGATCCTGTGAGATAGTGGTTCTAGTTCTATCTAAATATAGACAAAACTGCAAGTCCGCAAAAGAGGGAGGTAATGGTGTTCTACAAAATGTATCCAAGTCATCTTTGTAGATATCATACATTAGGAGAAAAGAAGAATAAAATGCAGATCTGATAATCCCTGTCAAGCTCAGTACAAACAAATCGAGACCTTCTCTAATTCCAGGAAAGGTAGGTAGGCATTAGAAATCGGATCTCTGTTCTTTTTTCTTGTTTACCATTCAAAATGAAGATTACTCATACATTACCTACACGTTGATAGATCTGAAAAAAGCCACAACTTGCAGCTTCAATCATCAATCACTTCAGCATTTACTACTCGATAGTATAGTTTTAAATTCATATAGTTAAATTATTTCATCAAGCATACCAGTTAAACAAATGACAAAAATCAAAATGTATACATAAACTGTACAGAGAGAACAACAATGACCTGTCCAACATCAATCGCTGGATTGAGGGAGAACCCAACATCTACGAGAAGATCTGCTCGCCTAGTATGGAAATCGCCTGTCAATGTGTCGATTTCAACTTCGGAAAATGAAGCACCACTGGTGTAGTACCTAAATACATTGCCTTTTCCAGATTTCCAATCAAAGCCAATATCAGGTGTAACGAAGAACCCATGAGCAGAAAGGTCTATTCTCTCCATGTAGCACGCATTGACAAGCTGATAGTTAATCAAAGACAAGACATGTGGTTAGTGGTCAATGTTCCTTTTTATCATCATGATTCATGACAGAGCTGTAGAAGAAGGCAGTGCAAATTTCAGAGTCAATTTTTGAGGTAGAAACACAATTTAAGTCAGATAAATAAAGAATTATGTTCTGATGATGAAGGGGAGATAAAAAATATGCATAATAATCCATCGGGGCTTGGTAATAGTATACAGTGTAATTACACAAGAACATGGCATATAAAGAAATTTTACTATTTGCGGCCAGAAGCTTTATTGGAAAATGAAATATACCAGAAAATCCTTGTGCTCCATTACCAAAAATCCTTCATGGTATAGAATTGTGAATTCCTAGTTTGTCCTCTTTTTCAAGAAATTTCAATTTGAGTTCCTGATAGAGAAATGGATTTTTGTACTTCTTTTTCTGGACTACTTTGGACTGTTCATCCTTGAGCTGAGGGTCTATTGGATTTCGGACTCTCTACCTCAAGGTAGTACACTCTACCCCTCCCCAGACCCCACCATGGGACTACACTGGGTATGTTGTTGTAGTATAGAGCAATGGATTTTGGGCCTAACTCAACCCCAAAAGTTAGCTCATGAGATGAGGATTGTCCAAGACCATACAAAGAGACCAATTTTTCCTCATCCCACCAAAGTGGAACTCAACAGTTCCCAAGAAAATGATGGGATATACTCTATCTTTTTAATTCTTTACTGCCTACTAAACTAAAACTTTAAGCAACTAAACAACAAAACTGCTGGCATTACTAAAGCTAAAATACATGTTATCAAAAAACTCTTGTCATCCAGCCTTCCTATGATCTTGTGACTAGGAGTGTCATGATTCAGCAATATTTTGTTTCAACAGCATTCACCAACATATCTATACCACTCTCTTTGGCTACATATCCATGTGTTAAGTCCTCCATCAGCTTCCGTACTCACTGCATCTTATACAAATACTATCTGCCGTCCTAGATGGGCAAGTCCCATGAGAAGGACAAATCATAGACTCCACACATCATTTTTTGCTAGTTTTCAGGACTCTTCTTCAAAATCATGCCATTGTAGAGTAGAAAAGTAGAAAGGCGAATAATGGATATCATTCAAAGATTTATGAAATTTTGAGTAAAATTACTTTCCATCAAATTGGTATTAGAGCCAGGCCCCCATATTAAATTGCTCGCGTTACAGATGTCTAGCCCTGGGCATGCGGAGGTGTGAAGAGTCCCACATCGATAATGGGAAGGGAATTTAGACTCTTGCATGGTCTTGGGCAATCCTCAACTCTTGAGATAAGCTAGGCCCAAGGTCCATTTATTTAACAGTTGTCAAAGGCACATCTTAACCTTTTTGAGTTTTTGCAAGTCAGAAGGGGGATGTCACATCTTTGCATCCACTGCTTAAGAAGTGTTACGCTGTGAACTGCCGATAAGGAGGTTACGGTATCTGTGTCAAGAAACCAGGAGGAAACATTGTAGGGTAGGGACAATTAAATAATTTGAAGGTGGAAGGAAGGTGTGTTAGGGCATATGCATATATCGCTCTCTATCTGAAAGATGATGTCTGATTACATCTTAAACATAGGAAGATCAAGCAAAATGGAGAAAAAGAAGACTAGGAAACAGAAACTAAACAGACAATATAATAAGGTTGATCACAAGCCATAACTGATTTGACAACAGCCTCCATGTTTTCTCTTTAATTTAATATTATTTATTGTACCTATTACGCCATTAAATTAAAGAGATTTGCAAGAAATTCATATTTATAATTTCCTCTCATCCTTGTCCAAGAATAAGTCATCAACATATTTTCAATGACAGACAGAGAAATAAACCGGAATAGAAATGAAATAACATAAACTCAAAATTGAAAAGATCATTTAAAATCCAGGACAAAAGGAGAACCTCTGCAAAAGAGCTGAAGTTATTCTTGGATGCAATAGGTTCCATCCGTGCTTTTAGTTGCTCACATGCATCCAGTACTGCAGCTCCATACAGGTCAGAACTTACAGAAGCAGCTGTTGCTGAGGCATTTGGAACCTGGATTGGCGAAAAAGCCGATGAGACAAGCAATAATTTTCATAAAGCGAATAACAAAAATGGCATGCATGATGCAACACAAGGATTTTGAATAAAATTTGATGTGCTATGAAGAATTTCCTGCCCCTCTCCCTATCCAAGGAACAAAGCATCGTTGATCCAAGGAAGATCAATTTTGCCTTCTCTGAAGATAGTTATTATATACTTTAAAATTTTCAGGTTGCCAGTAAAGGCAGTGGCAAAGCTCAATATCTACAGAAACTGAATAAAATTTAGAATATGTTCAAGTTCTTAATATCGGTTATTCAACTTCTTGTTTAGTTCATTATCTCTCATCGCCATCTAGCACATTCCTAGCTCTTTCTCTCATCACAGCATAATTTTAGAATCAAAATAAGTGTTAAGTCACATGATTCCCAGTTTCTTCACCAATAGAAAATTAGAAGCTTCAAACGATGATATACTGTTATTTGTCTCACACCCAATACCTTGTCAGTACTTGTCTCTGAAATGAACACTGCATTTAGAGGGATATTAAAGGAAGATGCAGCAATCTGGCCAAGCTTTGTATGCAAACCTTGGCCCATCTCCACACCCCCATGAGTGACTAACACAGTTCCATCTGTGTAAACTTGAACAAGAGCACCTGCCTGTAGTGAATCAGTCAGTGAATAACCAACATAAATATTTGGGATTATACTTTATCATAAAATAAATATATGAAAAACTCAGCATCGAACAAAGTACTGTTTACGAAGAACCGGAGACAATAGCTTGGGTTGGTCAGCAAACCTTTGCTGAAAGCAGTGTCCAGATAAAATAAAGGCAATATAATTGATATCCTCATTTACACAAAGGAACAAGGACCTATGTGGGAACTCTAGGTTGTACAGCAAAGACATCAACTTACCTGGTTAACAAACTTCGTTGTGAAAGATATCCCAAGGTTGGTTGGCACCATGGCAATACCTCGCTTTTTCCATCGATTATGTCGATTGAAATTTTCAACTTCTTTTTGAGCATTAATGAAGTCACAAGAAGATTTCAATTCATTCCAGACTCTCCCCAAGGTGCAGTCTTCAACTTTCTGACCATAATATAAGATTGATCCTTTACTGACAAAATTCATTTCCTGGTGAAAAAGAGAAACAATTTCTATATATAACCTGTGAGACTAAAGAAAGCAAGGGACAATGAAGCAGCTGACATGCATCTCATATGAAGAAAGACTAGTTAGAAAATCATCAGAAGCACAAGGCATACCCTTATTTCTTCAGGGATTTTGTTAACTTCCATGCCAATCCTCTCTATCCAATTCTCAACCATTAACATAACCTGTGGGGCCCCGAATCCTCTAAAAGCTGTATTACTAGGAAGATTAGTGAAGCAGACATTTCCATAAACCCTCATATTTGGTATGTCATATGCATTGTTCCCTTGGAGCATAGCACCTTCAAGTACAGTAAGTGATAGATCTAGAGAATTTCCACCATTATTGTAGATACTAAGATCAAAGGCAAGCACCTTCCCCTCATTTGTAAAACCAACCTAAAAATAAGAAAAGAGTAGTCAAATTATTCATCCAATCCAAAAAAAAATGCTACTTCCTCCGTTTCATTTTATGTGAACCAGTTTGACTGTGCACGGAGTTTAAGAAAGACAAACTTTTGAAACTAGTGGACTGAAACACGCCATGACATATGCATGGCTATAAAATCATGTCATTGAGGGTAAAATGAGAAGTTTAAAGTTAAATTATTTCCAAATAATGCCTAAAGAACTCTCATCTGTTTATGTTGC
This sequence comes from Solanum tuberosum, assembly GCF_000226075.1. NCBI lineage: Eukaryota > Viridiplantae > Streptophyta > Magnoliopsida > Solanales > Solanaceae > Solanum > Solanum tuberosum. Next base: position 208,343 of record NW_006239293.1, on the reverse strand, counting down.
TCAACAGTTCAATGTCTTTCGGTAAATTGGAAGGAATACATATTCGTCCATCACAACATATATGACACACTTACCATTTTGACACCCTCAAATAACAAAAAATTGTTCACCAGATACTAGTACACAAATTCAAATTTAAACTAATCCCAAAAGATTTGACACACTCAAATAACAAAAAATTGTTCACCAGATACTAGTACACAAATTCAAATTTAAACTACAATATCATGTATTTCCCAGAAACTCTTGAGAATAAATACCGCAGAAGTGAATGAGTTAAACAAGCTTTCCCATGCCATACAAATGTCGCATGGAATGGGTCTAGCTGTGTATAACATGATCACAAACTCATCTACTTACCTTGTACTTTCCGAAAAAGCTATGCCGCTGCCCAGTTATCTTCATGTCTATATCCCTATCCAGAATGAGTTTCACTGGACGATCCAACAGGTATGATGGAACAGCAACTGCAGCAGCAAGGAAAGCAGATCTACTCTCCTTGCCTCCAAATCCACCACCTATCCTTTTAGTCTTGCAAACCACTTTTGACATCGGAAGACCAAGAACGTGAGAAACATACTCCTGGTGCTTCTGAGGAGCCTGCAAAATAGACAATGATTCTGTCACCAAATTTTCAGCAGAGATATTAAATTACAGGGATGTAGCATTTTAAGCGGTTTCAACCTAATTCATATGTCGAACCAAACCAGGCTTACAGCATAATAATGATCTGTAGAATTCTAAACAAACTTAAGGAACTAACTAAGATTGAAGTCAAAGAGAACACTCATGATTATTTCTAATCTGACAATGCCAAACTTAGATAATTTTAATCGATCACACATATATATCATGCGAGTGTGAGAAGCAAAATTATGCAGAGCAAAATGATGAACTTTAGCAGGGAGCTATGCTATTTATAGTTAAAGATAGGTTTTGCATGATTTTTTACTTTGCGTAAAAAAGTAGAGAGTAGCAGTACAGAATAAGCATTTTAATATGCATATCATGGTAAAATGTGTGCCATTTGGGCCTTTCAAGAATACAAAAATATGCAGTGTATATTCTTGTGTTTTCTAACATACATTAACATCTAGTGCTCTTTGGAAATAAGAGCAATTTATTAACTGAAATTGACTTCCATGACAGGATTGAAGCTTTATGAAGAAGAAATGGCTGTCAATTCAATGGCCGATGGATAGCAATTACACTTATTACCACCTTTTTAAAGGGATTATTAAAAATTACATGTAACCAAGCAAACAACAGATGTTATGGGGAAAAAGATAAACGAAGAACCCAACACCACAATTGATGTCCTATAAACCAAAATATACTTGACAAACCATGAGAAAATAACTAGATTTCTGTTGAAGTACCTGGGTAGATGAGAGCATGTGCACCTCATTCCCACTATCCACTGTCCATATTAAAGTGCCCTGAGGCTCCAAATAAAAATGTTCCTGACCACCTCCCCTAACTTCTCCTTCTATAATATGGTCACATTGACCTGATTGAAAACACTGTTCAACATCATCCATATTCAGACGCCTTTCCGCATTAGGATGATAACTGTTAGCCTGTATAGCATCCTCTACTGATAAAACTGCAGGTAGCTCTTCATACTCAACTTGAACTTTTCTAGCAGCAAGTTTTGCATTTTCATGTGTGTCAGCTACAACAACTCCGATAACCTACAAAATAATAGTATTCACCCAGAAAATAATAGGCCCAAGGTCCATTTCTTTAACATGAATATTAATCTATATTAGGGTATAGATATATTTAATCATGGAAACAACATCTCAAAGCATGGTGTCATACCTGACCCACACAAGTGACAAACTCCATGGCAAAAACTTCTTAATCAGCAACAATTGCTCCAATTTTGTTGTTACTAGGTACGTCTTTAGCCAAAAATATTCCAGCAAATCCAGGAGAGGACTTGGCACCCGAATCGTCTATTGAAAGTATATGAGCATGAGGTTTTTCGCTCAATACCACAATTGGGTGGCGTTGGCCCATCATCAAGATATTCTGCTTCTCCAGATACCTGAAAATGGTCACGTTTTCCAGCAAAATATTAAGTGGTGATTTCGGAAAAGCATAGCAGATGAAGGACAACTATTTTATCAGAATGCCAGTTCCAGAATAGACAAACAATTTCAAAGTTCATACACTATAGACATCACGATTATAGTAAAAGTTTCCTTCCCAGAAGAAAGAGTTATACCTAAGCAAAGTTAGAAGCAACAAACGGACCCAAAGTTGTTGGTAATTATTAATAAAGTAATACAAAAATCCATTTACTTATTGGATCCACGAATATTAAAGTGCACCAATGGTGTTTATCGATAGAAATATGCTCCTACACAAGCCAGAAAACAAATAAAATGGGAAAAAGCTAAAACGTGAAACCACTACCCCAAACACAATTTTTGAAAGCTAAATGTCTTAGTAGGCATTTTGCCATAGATTCCAAATATTTTTCATTTTTTTGGAATTTATGGAGTTGGGGTTGGAGTTGTGTTTGATTATACTTTTTGTAAAGAATAGTTAGTCTAATGTTCATGCTAAATGTACTTAAATTCAACTTCAATAGTGAAAAGTGAGTTAAAAATAGGTTATAAGTTCTTTTATCAAGTTATGAACATTGTTACCTGAAGCCTTGATGAAAGATGAGCCTCAGGGGAACCCACAGAATTACCCTGCTTCTTAATCTCAAAATCCTGAACTGAACCAACGTATGGTCGAAGAGGTGAATCTACAGCTGAAATATGTGAAGCTGGAACTTTCTCAATAAATGATGGTTGTCCATCCATTTGATGACAAACCCACAAGAAAAATTTGAAGAAGAAACTAAACGTTAGTGATTTTCGGAATTCAACCATCCCACCCGATGCATCTTCCTTCAGCACAATTTCCTCCCCTAACATTTTCAAAGCACCATGCAACAGCTCCTTGTTCCAATTTTTCCCGACTAAAAAATGACTAGTTTTTGATGCAGCAAATGAAAATGGAGCGACCCCACCATACACAATCAAAGCATCTGAAACTACCCATTTCCGGTGCTTCTCTTCAAGGCAGACACGCATCCCAGCATTCACGATGGCAAAATCATCATCTCTTCTATGTTTTCCCGACTAAAAAATGACTAGTTTTTGATGCAGCAAATGAAAATGGAGCGACCCCACCATACACAATCAAAGCATCTGACACTACCCATTTCCGGTGCTTCTCTTCAAGGCAGACACGCATGCCAGCATTCACGATGGCAAAATCATCATCTCTTCTATGAGATTGCTTAAATTCTTTCACAAATTCAAATGGCCTGTTCCAAGGCAATGATACTGACAGTAAAATTTCACTACTTCTGAGATCCACTTTAGAATCGCCCTTGAAGAAATTTTTAGCCAAACATGTTCTGACATTTCCTTCGCAGTCCATTATACAAAACTTTGCTCCTGCTGCTATCCAAAGAGGGTTCAAATCCGATATTGGACTTGCAGTGCAGATATTCCCGCCAACCGATGCAACGTTCCGTATTTGTGTTCCACCAAACCACTTTATCTGGTCAATGAGAGCTCGACATGATGATGTTTCATACTCAGGACGCTCATCTCTTACCTTCTTTAATACATCCACGAGCAGTGACAATTTCACTGCAGCACCTATTTCTAAGCTGCAATCCTCAACTCGTATATGGTTAAGTTCAGGAACATGTGCAACAGATATTAATACAGGACAGTGAATTCTTTTAAGCCTGACTTCAATTCCCACCTCTGTATTTCCAACAACTAACTTGGCATCTGGAAATCTTGCTTTTAGATCCAACACATGTTGAAGTTTTAAAGGCCTGTGCCACTTTAGTCCATTTGATCCACTCAAACTTAAATAAGTCAATTTCCTTAATAAAAGTTCAGGAGGGAAAATAAGTTCTTTGCTGGTGTATGTGGTTCCATCAGTCTCATTGTGAAATGGCTTCCAGCCACAGCAATTGCTTAAATTTTTCTCGATCCTTTCTTCTTCACTACTTCCAGCCTGCGGCCCACATGAACAAGGCTTACCCGTTGAAGGACAGATAAACTCACCAGTGCTAATGCCTTGTAAAGATGTTTTGGTGTACAACGCATTGTTAGTTTTTGCGAATACTCGAAATGCATCAATAATTGGCCTATAACCAGTACATCGACATAAATTTCCTGCAAGGTTTTCTTCAATTTGCTCTTCTGTAGGCGGTTCTTTAGATGATCGTAGCAATGCATACATGGACATCAAGAAACCAGGAGTACAGAATCCACATTGTGAGCCATGCAAGCGAGCCAATGATTCCTTTAGGATGTAGTGGACATAGCAGGAGAGTCAGAATAAATGTTGCATAAGGAAATATTTCCATCGAGTTAGATTTCTCACATGGTCACTCAAGTAATAGTTATTTCAGAAAGTCACTTTCTTTGTTGAAAAAATTGTAATCAAGAAGAAAAGTGATTTTCTGAGATAATAAAAACTATTAGTTGAGTGACCATATGAGAAATGAACCCTATTTCCATCAATAAATTATGTAGAAAAACCATGTGAAGAAAACCAGGGGACATATGAAACCAACTATGTTACCTGAATTGGATGCAATCCAGCTTTGTTGCTCCCGATTCCCTCCACTGTGATGACATGCATCCCTTCCACAGAATATAGAGGAGCCAAGCATGCATTTATTGCATGGTGCCTATAGAGAAATTATAACATGAGAAACCAAATATGATTTATGTAAAATTTAGTGTTGGTCATACACTAACTCAATTGAAGAGATGTACCCCAGGCCAATCAAATTAGACTTCATGTTTACCAAATTATTGCCAATATTAGTATTACATTATGTTTTTTATCTCTTCACTATCCATGTTCTC
>NW_006239293.1:201580-202221 GCF_000226075.1 Solanum tuberosum | reverse complement strand
GAATGAAGCTTTAAATTTGTATGTCTGTGAGTTGCTTAGATACTAACGTATAAAGATAGATATCACTAGAGTTGCCCTTTTAGTGTTGGCTTATAGCAATATTTGTTGTTCAAATGCACTTGTAAACTTGTCCTTAGTTGCTAATAATCTGCTCGTTGATACTAGTTTGCATAATGTGGTCACTGCCACATAGAACTTATTCACTGATTTAGTTGTATTCTTCCATTTCAGCTCTCTTTTGAGTTATTTGTATTGTATAAGTAGTCTTTCATTATCATTAAATAGGCCTTATCTACATACACATCCTCCTTGCCTTATGTAGTTGTGATTAGTAATCAATTTGTTTAGTTCACTATTGATCTTGTTTCATCTCTTTAGTAGATATTATGTATATTTTGTTTAGTTAGGAAACTTTCTCTAATGGCTTGTCCCATTCTTAATTAGTTTCCACAATTAGCTCTCATTTTTTAATACAATATCACCATCCTTTTGTCTAGAAATATAATGTTATTAATTAGGTTCTCATCTCTTAAAATTTTTTATGTGTCTACCTTCGTCTAGAGTTAATTACTTCATCATATATTTGATGGAAGTTTTACCTTTTTTTTTTTTTTTTTTTAATTCTTCTCCTCCTCCTTTGG
>NW_006239293.1:201188-201551 GCF_000226075.1 Solanum tuberosum | reverse complement strand
AACCCCTTCCGAGTCCATGGTGGACTTCTCCTCCTAGCATTCTCGAGTTGAGCCATAAAGGCTTAATAATTTTTTTTCTCATCATTCGAGTCAGCCGGGCACATAAAACAGAAGCACAGGGCTGGAAACCCAGAGACAAGCCTCCAAAAGTCCTAAGATGGACTATATACATCCATTATACATTGTATACATTCAGTATACGTCAATATACAGGTCAAAAAACGCAGGGATACAGGGCTGATGCGAAATACATGTGTTTTGGAAGCAAGATATACATAAAAAAGGGCTGATATACATGCCAATATACACTGATATACATCAACTGTATACAAAAACGGGATTGAGTAAAATTCCCAAAAACAG
>NW_006239293.1:188085-200637 GCF_000226075.1 Solanum tuberosum | reverse complement strand
AGTCAAGTCGCAGGTCAACCGCATGTTAGCGGACACTTCGAATGCTTAAACCCTTCTCGAAGTGTAAATTGAACCCCGAACCCTCTTTGGTATTTTCAAATGATTTTTTCTGTTTAAATCTTTGAAAATTATAAGTTTTCTTAATTTCTTTAAAAAATTAAGTGGCGACTCTTTTTTAAGTATTTTTCTTAAATTGTTTTATACTTAAAATATTTCAAAAAGTGATTTCTCTAGAAATAGGAAAATTACGACACAACACAACCGATGCAACGTTTCATATTTGTGTTCCACCAAACCACTTTATCTGGTCAATGAGAGCTCGACATGATGATGTTTCATACTCAGGACGCTCGTCTCTTACCTTCTTTAATACATCCATGAGCCGTGACAATTTCACTGCAGCACCTATTTCTAAGCTGCAATCCTCAACTCTTATATGGTTAAGTTCAGGAACATGTGCAACAGATATTAATACAGGACAGTGAATTCTTTTAAGCCTGACTTCAATTCCCACCTCTGTATTTCCAACAACTAACTTGGCATTTGGAAATCTTGCTTTTAGATCCAACACATGTTGAAGTTTTAAAGGCCTGTGCCACTTTAGTCCATTTGATCCACTCAAACTTAAATAAGTCAATTTCCTTAATAAAAGTTCAGGAGGGAAAATAAGTTCTTTGCTGGTGTATGTGGTTCCATCAGTCTCATTGTGAAATGGCTTCCAGCCACAGCAATTGCTTAATTTTTTCTCGATGCTTTCTACTTCACTACTTCCAGCCTGCGGCCCACATGAACAAGGCTTACCCGTTGAAGGACAGATAAACTCACCAGTGCTAATGCCTTGTAAAGATGTTTTGGTGTACAACACATTGTTAGTTTTTGCGAATACTCGAAATGCATCAATAATCGGCCTATAACCAGTACATCGACATAAATTTCCTGCAAGGTTTTCTTCAATTTGCTCTTCTGTAGGCGGTTCTTTAGATGATCGTAGCAATGCATACATGGACATCAAGAAACCAGGAGTACAGAATCCACATTGTGAGCCATGCAAGCGAGCCAATGATTCCTTTAGATGTAGTGGCCATAGCAGGAGAGTCGGAAGAAAGTTGCATAAGGAAATATTTCCATCGAGTTAGATTTCTCACATGGTCACTCAAGTAATAGTTGAAAGTCACTTTCTTTGTTGAAAAAACTGTAATCAAGAAGAAAAGTGATTTTCTGAGATAATAAAAACTATTAGTTGAGTGACCATATGAGAAATGAACCCTATTTCCATCAATAAATTATGTAGAAAAACCATGTGAAGAAAACCAGGGGACATATGAAACCAACTATGTTACCTGAATTGGATGCAATCCAGCTTTGTTGCTCCCGATTCCCTCCACTGTGATGACATGCATCCCTTCCACAGAATATAGAGGAGCCAAGCATGCATTTATTGCATGGTGCCTATAGAGAAATTATGACATGAGAAACCAAATATGATTTATGTAAAATTTTGTGTTGGTCATATACTAACTCAATTGAAGAGATGTACCCCAGGCCAATCAAATTAGACTTCATGTTTACCAAATTATTGCCAATATTAGTATTACATTATGTTTTTTATCTCTTCACTATCCATGTTCTCTGTTAGTTTGTCTAACTAAGTCTAACTACATTTGCCGCAGACTCATATTCCACGTCCTAAGAGAACTTTTTGCAAAGTAAGAAAAGGTATTAAAATTAGCACCCAAGGATGTAGCCTAGTGGTCAATAAAGTGGGTTAAAAACCATGAGATCTAAAGTTTGAAATCCCAATGTTGACAAAAAAAAAAGCTAGATGATTTCTTCTCATCTATTCAAGTCTTGGTAGACAAAGTTACCCGATACCTGTGTTGGTGGAAGATAGCGGGTACCCCGTGAAATTAGTTGATGCACACGCAAGCCATGACACCAAGGATATACGAAAATGGTATCAAAGTCCAATGTACTAATAATATTACAACAAGCTCGTGTTCCTGGATACAAGAATGAAGACATCTTGCACATAATTTGTCATTTCAAGTTTTGGTAGTATGTCTCTTTTTATTGGTGACGAGTGTTTTCTTAAGGGAAGGGGGTTTATATACCAGCCAAAACCTTACATAGTATTAATGAGAAACAAGAAAGTGTATTCATTTTTCAAGAAAGCAGTTGCAGAAATCATTGCTACCCATTTAGTCATGCATACACCCACTCCCAAGCACAAAAGGGACAACACAGACTTATAAGAGACATAGATAGAAAGAGACTCACACGCATTTCTTTGAATTCTGATCATAATAAGAAACCATGACAGTGCATGCCCCACAGCCACCTTGACCACAGCCTAGCTTGGTACCTGTCAGGCCTATCTCTGTACGGCCAAAGAAAGAGCAACTTCAGAGAAACCACCTGAATGGAACAGAGAGAGATCATAGAAATCCAGATCAATTATCTGAACAGAAATAGAAACTACAAATTCCTGAAGAGTTGGCAGAAAATATAGGCTAAGAGGTGTAGTGAGTTCCGACGACAAGGAAAAAACATATCCATTCAAAATTATGGATCCAACAACTCGAAAATGGACACACAGTGTATAAGTGCGGGTTGTTTAACTTACTATTACTAAAGGGAAATACAAAAACATTGATAGCTAAACCAGCAAGCCACAAATACTAGAGAACATGGAGATAGAATTAAATAGATACTATTTGATTCTAATAGATAGAAAAGTGGGAAAAGGAAGAAAATGGTTATTCAAATTTTGAAATATATGTATTAAACGATAAAGAAGGTCATAAGATTAGAGCAGAAGCAATTTATGAAGTCAAAAGTAAAACTACAGAAAATTTAATTAATTACACATGCACTGAGATGAATGCGTCAATTTTTATGAAATTATAAAGAGAGTGAGAGAGATGAGAGAAGAATAAAAACCGAACATTTGAACAAGAGAGGACACTGCAGCAAAGAAATGAGCATCAAAAGAAATTATAAACACTAGAACGATGAAGTTTTACTAAAGCCGCATCTACATATCACATATCATTGATATCTATAGATGCATGTAATGGGACATTCAACTATGCTCAAATCAAGAAGCTACAAGGACTTCTTTGTTAGAAAGTGGTTTGGACATTTAAACACAGGTCAGATAATATTTGTACACTATTGATCTGAACTATAACCTCATGCTTTTCTGTAAAGATGAAGATTTACTAAAGCCGCATCTACATATCAGATATCATGTTTTTATTTCCTTTATTTTTTTAAACCGAGAACTCCCCGAGGGTCTGCAGCACACAGCTCGAAACTCAAAATAGGCCTGCCACTTAACTTCTTTTTTCCTTTATATTCCATAGCTATGCTGCGTGAGTGGAACTTTGCACCCCTAACCATGCATATTTTAAGAGCCAACTGCAGAAAGCTAGATTACAAAAGCTGCATTACAGTGATGCAGAGGATTGCAGTTCCAAAACGAATTCTTTCCAAAGCCTGAAAATATACTATATGAAATTATGAATAGTTGCAGATTAAAGTTAGCTGAATCCTTTAAGGAGTTATATTTACACTTTAACACAAATCTCCCAAATGAACATGTTCATTTGAGTCAAACAAATACAGGAACTCATAGCTACCCACTTGAACTTGACATAAGCCAGGTAAATCCTTTGACAACAAAAATTATACTATTAAAAAGAGTGTTTACTTCTTTATATTTTGAATACGGTAGTAAAAATTCTGGCTCCGCTGCTACTCAGCTCCACAAAAGTTGAATGCCTGAATAGTAGCATAATGTATTGTATTTATGAATTGCTCACCTAAGATCTTCCAATTTATTGATTGATTAAATGGTATAATCATCTTGTTTTGGATCTGTTACGAAAGAGGTCATTCTGTGTCACCGCAACCATAGGAGGAGGCGGAGTAACTTTTCCGGCCGAACCAGCTTTCTCCGGCGCGCCACCCGTACAGTTTGTGTGTCCATCACGAGCCGGCGCGTGTTCCAACTGAATCATTTGGGCCTTCATTCCCGGTGTGTGTTCGTCATTCCGGCGCATATTTTATTTTATTTTTATTTATTTGTAAATGAGTGTATAACTTTTTATTTTTAACTTTTCAGGTGATAAATTATTTATATTAAAAAAAAAAAGTCTTAACTTTTTAATCATATATCATATGTATAAAGGAAAACTTTAGGCCCGCCTACGTTGCGCCATCACAAACCAGAATTCCCTTTTAATTTATTTATTTCCAAAATTAACCTTCACCTTTCATGAAAAGTTGTGACTTTTTGCGACTTAAATGAAAAGTTGCGACTTGAATGAAGAGCTGCGACTTGAATGAAGAGTTGCAATTTTTTTGAAAAGTCGGGACTTTTATGAAAAATTGTGACTTTAATGAAGAGTTGCGACTTTTATGAAAAGTTGTGACTTTTATGAAAGGTTGTGACCTTTTCGAAAGGTTGCAACTTTTTCAAATAGTTGTAACTTTTCCGATAAGGCACAATAAACATTTGTTCACACTATCCTTTGTTATCTATAAATAGAGGGATTTCTTCTCATTTTAAAACAACGAAAATTCTAAACCTCTTCTTCTTCTTCTTCACAATTAAATATTTGTGTACTTTGATCATATTGAGTGACTTACTGACAACATTACTTATGTTATAGATCCTGATATGTATTTTTACAGTAATTAATTTATGCTTATATTATTAAGGATAAATGATACTAAGATGTAATAATTTTCATTTTCCTTTACATTATTAATGTTTGTTACTACGTAATCTTGTATGTAAGATAATATAGTGTTTTAGTTTTAATGACCGATATGTTTTAAGTATTATTTTATAAATTCCGTGAAATTAAATTCTCGCGCGAAGTGCGGGTAATTTTACTAGTTGTTATATAAATTAAAATCAATCAAATAAATTTAAAATAATTATATTTTTAAAATTGTTGTACAAAATTAAAATAAAAACAAATAAATTAAAATAAAAAAAGTACTAATTTATATATATATATTACACAACTTAGACACGTAGAAAATACGTAAGCAATGACGAATCAAGAGAAAAGACAAAGGAAGATAGGTAAGCCATGACGTAATAAACCACTAGTCTAAAGCGGACAAGAAAGATGACAAAAATTTGGAACTTTTTTCAAAGCCATGTGACGATGGGGCCCAAAGAGCACTCGACAGGTAAAAGAAAGACTACTCAACATTTTGAAATCCAAATTTCAAATCCTGAGAATGTCATCCTCGCCTATAAATACCAGACCATTTGCAAGAAGAAAAGAGAGAGCAAAGAGCAAGCGGAGCATAGCAAATAAAAAGAATTCGTTTACGAGTTAGCTTTACATATCGTTTTCTGTAAAAATATATAGACAACGCAAAGTTACGATCAAAGTAAACCACAAAGAAAGCATAAAAATCCATATCAAAGTAGACATGAATACAAACCTAAGAGAAAGTACTATGTAAGAAAATCAACTGCAAAGAAACTCTACCTAAATAAAGACAAACATGTAAGAAAACATAATAATAACAAGATTTATAAAAATAGACTAGCTTGTTTCACATGCGGATGTGAAGAATATCTGGCCAATACTTGCCCAGGAAGAAACAACAGTAGGACAAGAAATGCCCAGCTCATAGAAGATTTTCAAGAAACTCTGATAAATGTAGACGAATATATGTCAGATAACGAAAGTATATATTCAGTAGTAAGCATAAATACCATAGAAGGAGAAATACAGGATTCATCGGACTCAGGAGAAACATTAATAAACGAAATAGGATTAGAGAAGCTAGATTTAAATAACCTAAATGACCACACCTTTGTCAATATACAATGTGACCACAAATTTTCCAAAGGAAAAGGTTTAGACAACCAATGATGTTTTAATTGCACAGGATATCCAAGTAAAGATAGAAGAGCAAAATGCATGAACTGCTACTTAGAAGGATGCATTCGGTGCATTGATAAGATGTTCAATATTAAAGTCAAAGACGAACATGTTATCACAAAAATAAAAATCGCTAAAAGCATTAGAAGATAGGATGTATAAATTAGAAGAAAGAATGGGTAAACTAGAAAAAGGGAAATGAGTAGAAATAGAGGAAACTAGCCAAATTAACAATAAACCGCCCGAACTAGAAATAGAACTCTTAAACAAAAAGGAAGAGGCTATGTCATTTGAAGGATTAATTTGCAATGAAGATAAAAAAAATTAATACCATAAAAATCTTGACTAGAATAAAAATTCAAGACGATGAGATAGAAGCCCTCGCTCTAGTAGATTCAGGATGTACGAAGAGTATAGTAAATAGATACATTTTCCCCCAGAAGTAATAAAAGATTTCCCAGAGCCACAAAGCGCCATGCAAATGAACGGATCCTCTAATATATATGATCATTACGTTAGTAATGCAAAAATAAGTTTTCTAAACACTTGTGCAGACTTCTATAAACCTACCTATAAGTTAGAAAAAATCTGAGTAAGAGATCTAAATATTAGGGTAGACTTTGTTTAAGGATTAGATTTCTAACTACATAATAATGGAAGTTGTCTCCTTACTAGAGATGGAATAATATTCTCAAAAAACACTACTCAAACCACAATAACAACCGAATCTATTCCAACAAAATCTAGATATCTTACAGAAACTAGTGAACTTAGCCCAAATACTTCAAAAAGGTGCGACAAAGGAGAAGAATGCACTTGTGCGAAGATACATATTACAGAGGAGAAGGAAGAAATTGAACTATTAGAACTGAGCGTTTCAGATACAGAAGATGTGGAAAAGAATTACACCTTAATAGAAATAAATACAGAGTTTTACAACTTTAAAAAGGGATTACAACACATAGGAGTAATAAAGAATCAAAAGGATCTAAAAGAAGTAATTCTAATTCTAGATAAACTATAAATAATTGGAGAAAGACCCTTGAAACACTGGGACGCCAATCACATAACCTGCAAACTAGACATAATTAATCTAGAATACACGGTAAAAACAACCTCTATAGAATCAACAAATGAAGACCTGAAGGAATTCGAGGATCAAATAAGGGAGTTACTAGAAATATGAGTAATCAGAAGATCAACATCAAAGCATAGATCAACAACGTTCATGGTAGGAAATCATAGTGAAATAGTAAGGGGAAAAGCAAGAATGGTTATAAATTACAAAAGACTCAATGATAACACCCGAATGGACGGATAAAAGCTACCAGATAAAACAGAGTTAATAAATAGAATATAAGGAAAAAAGATTTTTAGTAAATTCGATTGTAAGTTCGGATACTGGCAAGTAAAAATGCATGAAGATAGTATAGAATGGACTGTTTTTACATGTCCAGAAGGACACTTCGAATGGCTAGTAATGCCTTTCGGACTAAAAACAGCCCCCAATCTTTCAAAGGAAAATGGATAGTATTTTTAGAGATTATAAAAACTTTATTCTTATATACGTAGACGATATTTTAGTATTTAGCAACAATATTAAAGAACATTTAGGTCACTTATAGACAGTCTATAAGCTATTTGTAGACAACGGTATCATAATTAGTAGAAAAAAATGGATTTATGTAAAAATCTCATAAATTTTTTAAGAGTAGAAGTTGGAGATGGAAAAATTAAATTACAACCTCACATAGCAAAAAAAGTCCTAGATATGCCAGATAAATTAGACAAGACTAAAGATTTACAAAAAATTCTAGGGATTTTAAATTATGCAAGGAACTTTATAAAAAACTTAGGAAAAATAGCAGGACCCCTATATTAAAAAATAGGGACTAATGGACAAAAGACAGTCAACGTAGAAGATATAAAGTTAGTTCAAAAACTCAAACATATGGTTAGAACCATACCAGACTTATCCCCCCCTTTAGAAACTGACTATCCAATAGTTGAAACGGACGAAAGTCTAGAAGGGAGGGGAGCAGTACTTAAAACAAAGAAAAATAAGTACGGAGACAAAAAGGAGGAAAGAATTTGCGCCTACCAAAGCGGAAAATATAAAGAAAAAGGAAACATCAGTAGTATAGACGCAGAAATATTAGCGATAATCTACGGCCTAAATAGTTTTAAACTATATATTATCAATAAAAGGAAATTTTAGTAAGAACTGATTGCGAAGCTATCGTAAAATTTCATCAAAAGATAGATGGAAAGAGTAGTAGTAAAAGAAGATGGTTAAATTTTTTAGATGCTACGTCAATATATAATATATCCCTGGAACATATCAAAGGGAAAGATAATTCGTTAGCGGATCAGCTTAGCAGACTCATGAAGACTAACTATTTATTTTCAGAATGAGTACAGGAAAAGATAAAGCCAGGGCCTCCAGCTCAAGCAGCACTACATATGGAATGGACAAAGACTTATATCTCCAGACTTTACTAAAGAACACCTTGTTCAAATCATAGACGAAATTAAACGAAGCAAGATTGAACACCCCAAGCTTTGAGAGACTGTATTTCGGAAGACAAAATTTAATATTTTACCCCCCATCCAACTTAAGTTTCAGAATAAAGCCAGAATCAAAGATAGATAGACCACACAGATGTTTGATAAACAATTTATGGATATCATATAACAAAGTACCACGAGACAATAGTTACTTCATTTCAGCAATGAATTCATTAAGCCATTATTTTACAGTAAAAAATGAAGACAAAAAGTTCAAGTTTTATGTGGTAGTCCAAGGAAGACTGGCTAGAATTTTCCAGACATGGACGGAAGTAATAGACTCAATAAAAGACTTCCCCACTCCCCTCTTCAAAGGATTCAATGACCTAAACAAAGCTCTGGATTACGCAAGGGGAACTCTTGGACCAAATTATTTTCTAAGCCCAGCCTTAAGTCAAATCACAAATCCTTTCCCACAATATAATATCCAGAAAGACACAGACAAAATAATATTTTGCGACCACTGCTCTACAATGACAGATGGCTTCAAAAGACAAAATCAGACCATTGAGAGGCTCGAAAAGGAAAAAGAAAAAATGATGCAACACATCTACCTTTTACAAGAAAGAATCAAAACTTTACATTTCGAAATCAACCAGACCCAACCATTACAAATAGAAGATCATCCAAAGGAACAAGGGAGTTCTCCATCTCGGTCTAAAATGGATAAGAAGGGTGTACATTCCCCAATGAATGTAGAAGAAGCTATTGTACCAGCTAAATGTACAACTAGTCTCGATCAAACGGTAGCGAGTAAAGACTTATCAAATCAGTTGATGGTTGACACTTTGCCAAAAAGTGTAAGAATATTACCAGCCAGTTTTAATACAACAAGAACTGCATAACATGGAAAAAGGACTAAAGGATTCTTGTTAAAAAGAAAGAAAGACAAAAAAATTGAACAAATAATACAAAATTCCCTCCATAAGTTACTTAGCGAAAAGACCAAAGAAATCATAAGTGAAAATCCAAAACCCGAACCAGAAACTCCAGCACAGAAGGTTTAGAAAGTAATGTGTACAGAAGTTAATACAATCCATCACTAGAACAATTTTCCCAAGATCCAAACGAAGACGACGACTCATGGATGAGTTTCGACTCCATAGCATTACACAACTTAGACACGTAGAAAATACGTAAGCAATGACGAATCAAGAGAAAAGACAAAGGAAGATAGGTAAGCCATGACGTAATAAACCTCTAGTCTAAAGCGGACAAGAAAGAGGACAAAAATTTGGAACGTTTTGCAAAGCCATGTGACGATGGGGCCCAAAGAGCACCCGACAGGTAAAAGAAAGACTATTCAACTTTTGAAATCCGAATTTCAAATCCGGAGAACTCCATCCTCGCCTATAAATACCAGACCATTTGCAAGAAGAAAAGAGAGATAAAAGAGCAAGCGGAGCATAGCAAAGAAAAAGAATTAGTTTACGAGTTAGCTTTACATATCTCTTTCCCCTTCAAAAAAAAGAGTTAAGTGAGTTTGTAAAAATTGTGTGAGTGTTTATTTTCTCAAGTAACTGCAAAGTCACTCGGGGAGTCCCGAAAGGGAAACCACTCTCCGACCACTATCAATGTAAGTAGTTATGTGTTTTCTAGATCTTAGTAGTTTCTCCTAGTTTTATGTATTGTTTTATATATATAGTACTACTGTTATATAATATAATATAATGTTCATACATGTACTGTTTATACTCATATAATGGGTCATTACTTATTCTTAGTAAATGGTTAGTTCCTTATCCTCTTAGTAACAACGATGGATTAACCTGTAAATACCTAGGGAAGTTGAAAGTCCGCCATGGTCAGAGAACCGAAGGACAGTGTATCCCGGGGTTTGGTTAAAGAAGAAGTTGCTAAGAACTTAGGCTAAGGAAAAGAGATGAACAAAGTTATAAAAAAAAAGGTAATTTTGGGAGAAATTACGTAGATTTAGTAATAACAAACTACCACACTAGATAAGGGAACCGGAGGAGGGAGTACTAAGTAGGATTTTACAACATAATTCAAACAAACTTATCAACCTCCCCAAATTATAAAGGTCATTTAAATAATAAATAGTTTAATTGGTAAATGGAAAATTCGTTTGGAAATAGAAAAGGTGTAATAATGAATTTGGGGAGGTTGATACGTTTGTTTGAATTATGTTGTAAAATCTTACTTAGTACTCCCTGTTTTATTATAAAACATATACTTAGACTGGTTTTAAGAGTCGCCACTTAATTTTTAAGGAAAAATCAATAAAACTATTCTTTCCAAAAGATTAAAAAAACAGAAATCGTTTGAAAATACTTAAAGGGGGTTCGGGGTTCATATTAGCATTCCAGGAAGGGTTTGAAAGCACCCGAAATGCCCGCTAACACGCGATTATCTGATAATTAATTATTTGGCTAATAAGTTTTAAGAATATACACATGGTTGACTAAGAGAAATTAAAAAAGAATTACTTAATTTTAAATTTTTTTATTTAAAATGGTTATCTTTTGGGGAGTTGAATTTTTGAAACCTCAAAATTTGTTTTAACAAATAAACACATAATGACAATTAAGTAGATAGGGAAAGAAGATTTGGGCCCAAGTCTGGATCTATCCGCCTAGGCCAGTACTTGGGCCTGATTTCTGCTTTTAGGGCCTTTGGCCCTGTAACACCCCTAAATACTAACCAAGAGTCGCATGTCGATTTACCGTTGCTTGATTACTAGAATATGTTTTAGTGTCATTTTGGGAACTTGAAGTGTTGTGATAATTGCCCACTTGCTTAGCATAAATTCTTATCGTAATTTAAGGATTTGTGATGGGGTGTTTAGGTAATATTCTAATTAGAATTATGTTTAAACTTTAAAAGGAGATGAGGGATATACATATAGGTATATATGTATGCTTTTTGGGCAGCCAACTTTTTGTTTGGGCAGTCCCTTTTGGTGACATCTGTACAGGTGATAAGTATCACCTTTGTAAATATATATTTTCACACCTCCTATAATTAATTTCGTTTTCCTCAAGTCTAAGAACATTAGAACCTTAGCTTAACAGAGTGTTCTTCAAAATCACAAGAGAAAACTTGGCCCTTTTGGCTGGAATTCAAGAACACACACTTCTTTTTGGTAAGTGACGAAATCTGTTTCTGAGCTGGGTAGTGTTTGGTATTTTATGCATATCTCTCGCTCTAGAACTTAGTTTACAGTGAGTAAATATGATTTGGAAAGTTAATTCATAGACCTACAACTCTTATGTTTATGTCAAACTCTGATTCAGCTGTTATAGACTCGAAATATGGGACGCAACATAGAACAAGTTTTGTCCAGATTTTGGAATTACAAATTCTGTATGAACAGCTGTTAGTGTTTTGACTATATCTTGTTGTACAAAATACATTTTGCGGTTATTCTTGTTTGTTTGCAACCCTTAGAGATGTATCTACATATTTCATGAAGGTTATAAAGTCTAGTTTTGCTGTTTTCCGTTTCAAATCTAAGTTGCGACATGAGGTACTAGGCTGGCCAGAATCACTGATTTGGGAGCATTGTTGTGTTTGTGCAGGCTAATTTTACTTGTGATGATGATCCTATTTTATATCAATATTATTGAGCTGCTAGGGATTAAATAAGTTGTTTATTGTATTTTAAAGGTTGTATATACTCGTGAACAAGTTGAGGACCTTGATACATTGGTTGGACTGTTTCCTTGCTAAAGCACTGAGGTTTGTGTATTACTTGCACTCTTTTAACCTCTAGTATATCTGAAATTGGATCTTGGTACCTTGGTTACCTCTTGTCACTTTGCATTGTCGTGTTGGTATCATTTAAGACGTTAAAGACGCTTGTGTAACTCGCCCACTTGTATGGATTGTTTGATCACCTGGCACTCTTGTTGGGACCTTGTCCTTCTTGTGGATGTGACTTTGTCACTCTTGGCATGCCTCTTGATTCGGATCATTTGCCATCTTGACTCTGGATTTTTAGTTCGTCTTAAGTATGGATGCTGTCCATTTTAAGTACGAATTAGAAATCCATTTTTAATATGGTTCTTGGTTCTCTTGATTATTGGGCTTGACCCTTCTTGATACAGGG
>NW_006239293.1:174726-187990 GCF_000226075.1 Solanum tuberosum | reverse complement strand
CACCACTAAGCTATATGCTTAGCGATAGTTGTTTCTATCGTAGGGAATGATCGAGAGGAGGCATGAAGCTGGCCATTGGGGATGGAAGATCACAATTGCATATAGACATCTATATTTTGCATAAACCTTGGGACTTGTACATGATCAATGTGTTGTATATTTACATGAAGTTTTGAGGACGAATTTGATCATGTCACCATGGGTTGTAATATAAGCATGACTATATGTTTTGTTCTTTTGGGGTGTGTAAGCCCAAGTCTTGTAATGTATTAAATTTACCACTAATTTTGAATGATGGTGTGAAGCATGAACCACCTAGTTTGAGTATTCGAAAGTTAGAAATATTTTTTTTTAACTAATGTGAGGGCAATATATGTATAAAAATCTCGTAAGTTATTGGCTTATATTATTTCGAAAGGGTCGTTACAGGCCCAATATTTGGTACCTTTCCTACAAATCTAATTTTTATTGGGCCTTAGGCCCAATTCCACCTGTCCTAGAATCTAACAAGATAATAGATAAGTGGGCTTAGGCCCGAAAGTAACAAAATACAACCTCTGGAATTAAGAGTGGCCATCGGCCCAATCTTTTCAATTTTTTGATCTGCCGCATATTCTTTCGATTCCAGGACCCGTTCGTCGATTTTAATGGCCGGCTGACTCGAATAAAAAAGGGAATTTTGGGGCCTTCATGGCCCCATTGAAAATGCAAAGATGGAGTCTGTGAGGACTGAGGGCAGATTTCACATGCAACAAAAACGATGATAAGAATTAATCAAAGGCAAATGACATGGAACAAATAACAAATAACAAATTAATGAAAGAACTTTATCCAAAATTCAAATAATGAAAATAAGATAATCAATATGCCAGGGATAGCTAAGAAAAATAAAACATATTTCAAGGTGAAATTCAAAAGGGCAGTGAACAATTAAACTATCTACTAATACGATCATTCAACAATTATCTCATGGCACATGCTATTTGAGCCTTTTCCTGACAACAACAAAAAATAAAAATAAACATCTAATTCATAGAGCCTATTGAAACTCAAACAACATCGAGGGATACTTTTAGCAAATCAGAACATACTCAAATAAAGCATTTCAACTCCCCTTGCAAATACACTAATGAGAACGGGCCATAAACTAAACGAACTCTCATTGCTAGCTAAATTTTTATATTTAGAAGCTTGATTAAATTGGACAGAGACATTTCTACTACTTCTTTAAACCTTCAAAGGCAAAATTGTAAACACATACAGTAGGTAAAATAAAAATAACAATAAAAAAAGAAATACTATTTACTAAGATGAGCTTTCCAAACCAATTGTAACAACAAGATACGAACAAATAGTGTTAAGACTGGGACGTGAAAAAAAAGACTAGATGACACTATTATTGACAGCAACCCATCACTATCTTAGCTCCTCCTTTTTTAGAATAATATAGTCATGATATACCCTTTCAAGAAGCTATAAACAACAAGCAATTTTTTTAATTAAAATCTGGGCGAAATGAAGACACGAGCATGAATCAAGCAGAACCTGCTATTAGAGGACTATCATGAGACCAAGAAAAATGGAGAAAATATGAACTATTGCATCCAATGAACAATAGATACAACAACACTCAACCTCCAATATTAGAGCTTCTGAGATTCTGTCTCATTTTGAAAAGCAGATAACAGTAACAGTAGCAGAACTTAACGAAGACCTTTGATGTTAAACAAAAGGATAATTGAACGAAAATGGATTTGACAAAATCCAAATAAGAAAACGAGAGAAACAATCACAAATGAATTCAAGCAAGGATACAGAGAGGCGACAACACTTAAAGCAAGACAATAAAATTTTGAATCCACATTAGCATTACATGACCACAGAGTAACGACTTTACAATGTTGGAAATGACATGAGAAAGATGAAGGGAATATCGGAGAAGGCGTTACCTTTTTCCAGGCAGCAAACGAAACAGACTAGCTAGAATGCACTTCCACAAACTCGAACGAGCAATGAACAGATTAAGGGAGTGAAACTGAATCCAAAAATCGATCCTACTCTCTGTTCTCGAGTGTAACTTTTTCTGATTTATGTATCTATTTATCGCTTCTTCACTTTCGCAAACTAAACTTTCTATAGAATTTTCTACTAAAAATCCCGACCCTTTTCATTAAAGAAGAAGAGGTTTAAATAGGGGAAATTCTAGGGTTGTTTTTGGGGAGAAAAGGGACGAGAATTCAGGTGATTTCCAATTCGAAATTCAAATTTTCTTAAGGAGATAAGGTTGAAAGCTGTCCATTGTACTAATTCCCAACGGAATTGAAAGGAGAGTCGTCCGATCTTAAACAAGGACAAGCGAGGCATCAAGATGGCAACACTTGGAAAATTCGACAACGGTCCTCGTACGAGATGGACTCGTCGCTGCTGGACTCGGGTCGCTGGATTCAATTTCGCTGCGTACTAGTTTGCGAGTTGGGCTGCTCACGATTTTCTGGGCTGGTTTTCAGTTCGCTGGCTTTTTCTGGATTGGGTTCTGAATTATCGCGAGGAAGAAGTCACATATGGGGTCGATGGGTATCACGTACTGTTTGGGTCGGGTATGGTGTTGTAGTGGGTTTGATATCGTTGTATGTATATTGCTGGTGTGTTGTTGAAGTATGGGTTATTTTGTGGGTTGCTGATTGCATTGAAATTAAGGTGTTGGGTTTGTTTTGTTTGAGAAGTGGGTTGGTGAAAGGAATTGTCCCAAAGTTGGTCTTTGATATTACTAATTAAGCCATATTGAATTGTAATTGGCCAGTTGAGATTACACACTTAACCAAATTGAATTTTATTTGCAAATTCGGTTAAAATCTAAATAAGAAGAATTAGTAGAATTAATTTAGGAGCTTCTCATTCTTAACAAAATAAAATAATCAATTCAACTATAAACTAATTAATTTTTAAAATTAACCATAATTTAAACCAAACTAAATTAATAAATTATTCAATTTAAAAAATGTAAAATCCTTTTGAGGTGATTTTCTGATATTCATAAAATATACTAATTATATATACGTAATTATGTGAAACATATTTATCGCTTAAAAACTATAAAAACCGAATGAAATACTTAAAATAACCTTGAAAAATATTTGAATTTTATAAGGCTAATTATTCTAAATCGTTTGAAAATTAAGAAGCTCGGAAATTAATTATTATCGGGGAGGGTCAAAAATTTGGGTGTCAACAACTATCCCTCGTTTTACTTGGATTGATGCAAGAAATTTGAGGAAAATGAAATTGACTAATCCAATTTTGACCGACCACATTTTCGTCTTTTGAAAAAGGGATTTGGTACGGACTTTAGGAATTATGGCCGAACCCCGAAAGTGGGTTTCCTACATATCTCAGGCTATATGAGAATTCAGGTAACTTGTAGTTCGATATTCTTAATTTAACGCACGATTTTGAAAAAAATCAAAAGTTATTCCTATATCGAATTATGAATAGACCGAAACACTTGGGAATAATATTTATGAGAGAATATCATAACACAACCAAGTTTTCAACACTGATCCCGCCTACCTATCCCTCAACTCAAGGAATCAAACTGTTTGTAGTTCGACTCGATCAGTTGAAAAAGAAATCTATTATGCTAGATAACCCTTGGTTCTGGAAGAGTGACAAATAAGTCGAGTATAAAAAAGAGGCTTGCAGCCTGTTAACTATGAATGTGGTGCACTTCACACCCATAAGTAAGAACTTACACGGACATAATTTCCAAAGCTCTTGGTGTATTGTCACTCGGATTGGAATGTTGCTTTCGGTGGAGACCAAAAATTTCCGGATGCGAAACTGAAACCGGTAAACCCAAAGAAAAACCCACATGCCTTCTAATAGGGGTGTGGTTTGATTGTGGTGGAAGTCGCTCCTATTGTCACTCGGATTGGAATGTTGCTTTCGGTGGAGACCAAAAATTTCCGGATGCGAAACTGAAACCGGTAAACCCAAAGAAAAACCCACATGCCTTCTAATAGGGGTGTGGTTTGATTGTGGTGGAAGTTTCTCCTCAGCTCGCGTCCTAGGAATTTGGTACTCCTCTTCGGACTATGTCCCCGTTCGCTGCTAAGAAAAAGTTTCACGTTGTGCTGCATCCTTGTTGATGTCGTCCGCACCTATGGTTTGATTTGAGAATTCATCCTCTTGGATGCTCTCGCCAAAGACTGAGATAAAAATCATTAGCATAAAAAATGTAATTCAAATGGAGAGATAACGTCTTTTACCATGTTGACGCTTAGTCGCTCTCCTTGAACATTTAACGTCAGTTCCTTCATCTTGAGGTTAGGCCAATAAAACTTGTATCTCATATTTGCAATATAATTCTTCGAATGTACTTTTCCTTTGATATCGAAATAATAAAATATAGACTGATGTAATATGTTGATGGCTCTCTTGATGGCATTCTTGCAAATGAAAATAATGATGATGATTCTTCATTGGTAAGATGATGATAATGATAGGATGATGTTGCTCCATCGATAGGATGATGATGTTGATGCTCCATAGATAGGATGATGATGTTGATGCTCCATTGATAGGATGATGATGTTGATGCTCCGTTGGTAGGATAATATTGATGAAGGTCCATTGGTAGGATGATGATAATAAAGAACCGTCAGTAGGATAATGATGATGATGAAGAAGATCCGTTGGTAGGATAATGTTGATGATCCATTGGTAGGATAATGTTGATGCATTGGTAAGATAGTGTCAATGATCCATTGGTAGGATAATGTCGATGATCCATTGGTAGGATAATGATAATAAAGATCCTTCGGTAGGATGATGTTGATGAAAATGAAGATTCATCGGTAGGATGAGGATATTCCATTGATAAAATGACGATGATGTCCCTCTGGGTGATGGTATTATCTCATTTGATAATACTCTAGGTGATGGTCTTCAAACGTTCTTGATGCTGAAAAGTGTAATCTCGTGTCATCGAAGATGCTTGTATATGTTGAGAGTGATGTTTTCACTTGTTCCCATTTTGAACACTTTGTTTTCGTTGTGACTTATGCTTTGATGGGAATTTAAACGAGGTGTTGTTGTTCGTATTCCAAACTCTTTCTTTTTTTTCTAAAAAACTTCAATGACTTTCCTGCATCCACATAAAAGTTGTCGATTATGGGGAGCTCCTCGCCATTTTGGCTTCTCCATATTCATTGAATGGAGAAATATGATGAACTTGAGGCAATCTTATAGACTGCATCCACAGAGAAATTGTTAGTTTTTAAAACAAACTGATCTGTGTTGATTTCTTCAATCGGTTGCTCCTTGCTATCTTCAGTTGATCACTCTGATCTCTTGCTTCTCGATAGACAAGACAAAACATTTTATGCAAAAATATTTGAAACATATAGATAAAATCTTTAAGAAAAAAAGGTTTTCAAAAAGCTGTAATTGAAAAAGGTCACTATCAAGTGTCATGTCACTCAAGCTTAAATGGACGTCCTTGGTTCAAAATTTTGGTATGTCCGATAGCTTGTTCTGTAGAATTCAAAAATACTTAAAGATTGGGAATTTTTTGACATGGTTTTCCCGAAATCTACTATAATTGGGAAGTTTTGTAGTTGACTCTGAAATTCAAAGGTGTCGGAGATAGCTGTAGTTGACTATGAACTTTAACGATGCCAAAGATCATTTGAAGTTAGCTTTAAACTTATAATATTCTCGAAATATTCGAAATTTACTACAAACTTCTAGTGATTCTTGAAGGAATTTGTGAGGCTATCCTCAAAAATTTCTGTCCCAGTTAGATGTCTTAGGGTATTTCGAACTGTTGATGACTTGTAGAATTTTTGAGACCCTCTAAATTTTTTTGTCCCAGTTGGAAGTCTCAATGTATATTCAGTCTCGACTTATTGGAGAGATCCTTCTCTCGAGAATTTTTGAGTCCCTTTCAAAAATTCTTTCCTTGTTTCTATTGTAAAGAAAAATAGAAATCTTACGAGAGATATGACCGAGCCGTTGTGGCGCCTACGTATCCCGTTGAGGCAGGAATCAGGTCAAACGTAGTTCCCCAACTTGAGGATTAACAGAAATAGGATTAATTTAAACAAGGAGCCGACCGAGGCCGACATAGGCCGCCTACGTATCATATTCTTGAGAATTTAGGCCGAACGTAGTTCAAGTTCAAAAGAAAAATATCAAAAGGGGATAGAGGGATGACTGAGGCCGACATAGGTTGCCTACGTATCTCATTCTTGAGAATTCAGGTCAGACGTAGTTCATATACAAAAGGAAAAATTCCAACCATAAACGATTACAAACAAATAATGGTGGTTACAAGTAAAAGATAGAAATCGAATCTTCAGTTATGTTATCTTTTGACAACATTTAAGTAGATCGATAACTTGTGAGATCCAATGTTCATGCTCAACCATGTGATGTCATCAAACAAATGTATCGATGTGTTCTCCAAGAAAACTGATGAGTTCTCTTTCTTGCGCCTTTGTTATGTAGGCACCAATTTTGATTTCTTTGATGCATTCATCATTCTCTTTATTCACTATTCTGATCTTTTCTGAATTCAGCTCTTTGTGACTTTCGAACTGTCTAAATTCGTCAACTAGCTGTTTGGGTACTATGATCTTCTCATTGTAGTCTTCAAATCTGTCCGCATCTGGCCTATTTTGTTCATTCAGCTTGTGACATGACATGATATTGACAAATTTGAAAATATTTTCACTGAAATCATAGAGAGATACTATTAGATTAGATAGCAAATATAAAACAAGTAAAGCAAATTTTCGCATTAAGGGAGGTTTTAGTTTGTATAAGAACTTTGTCTATGAAGATAAATCATTTTGCCCTTTTTTTCTTCAAAATATTAAGAGGGAGATTTAAAATATACTGAGGTAAAAATAGAGTAAAGGATAGGTCTCAAGCCTCATTCGGAACGCCACCAATTTTAGAAATAACATATAAAATTGTCTATGTCTACCAAGATGATCGAGGAATCAAGAGCGGAGTGGATGTCCAGTTAGTCATTTTCTCATTTGACTCATTGTCTAGTATGACTGGTGTCTCGGTCATCTCTTCAAGCATAATATCACCTTCTTTGAACCAATTTTTGATTCCCTCCCCTAGACCATTTTGCATTGGAAAAGATTGATATAAGTGAGGCAATGATTTTGGAAAAGCTTGATCGATCTTGTGTTTGTTCTGACCCTTTTTCGGGACTAAAGCAAAAGATTGATAAGGTGCCATGATCGCAAATTTGGATTTCTCTCTTTTGGTTGGAGAGACTACAACTTTCTCAAGCTTTTCAAGGTTGACTGAGATTATGACTTTCTCCACATTCAAATCTTCTTCGACTTCAACCACGTTAATAGTCACCCTTCATGATTCGGCATGGGGTTACTATTAATATTAGGAGTGGCATTCTGAAGGGTGACGACCTTTTGATCTATCAAGTCTTTAATTTTATGCTTCAAGTTGATACAATCCTCAGTAATATGACCAACACCTCCTGAATGGTAAGCACAGTGAAGATCGGGTCTATAAAGCTTGGAGTTGACATTGATATTTTTTGGATCGATTGTCTGTATCAGGCAGCTGATTTCAATCTCTCAAAAAGTTGTGTTCGGCTCTCAACCAAAGGAGTAAAGACTCTAGAAGGTTTCTTCTCATGATTTAGGCGAGGAAGATAGTAATTATTTCCTGAATGTAAAGGAACTTGACGGTAGTTTGGAGGATTTTGGTGAGTTGGTTCTTGCTTTTGGAAATTTGTGTATTGTGGAGCTCGATAGCTAGGATGGGTGTTTTGGTAGTGCAGAGGTGGATTTTGGTAACTTGATTGGATATTTGAACAATTAACTAATGGATATTGATAATATGGATGGGTATTTTGGTAATGTGGAGGTAGAGTTTGGTAAACTCTAGGGAAATCGTGGAAGGGGTTGGGTGATATGTCTATGATTGGATCATGTTTCCGAGTAGCTAAGACATTATAGAATCCGTAGGGTTTTTCAGAATCAATTCGAGTGAAAAAAACTCCCACTATCGAATTTGGTGTGAAGGCGTTATTATAGAACGTAAATATTCGAAGGTGTATTGCAAAATGGAGGCATTTGGAAGGATTTTTTGTTTTCATGCAAGATACTATAGCGGGTTTCACGCCTCTATAGCGGGATAAATTAATTCTCGTTATAGAGGGTGGACCCCTATGGTGACACCGCTATAGCGGAGTTAGTGAGGGGTTTTATGCAGAAAAAAGTCTCAAAACCTCTTATTTTCTTAAACTTCATTCTTGGGAAAAGAATGGGTGACTTAGGGAAACTTTCTTCAGTTTTTCCACCAAGATCTTCGGTAAAGGTAAGTTAATTACTTCCCCAACTTTTATTTTGATTCTTAAGCCTTAGAATCAAGGGTGTTACTCTTGGGGAAGGATTTAAGCTTGAATTAATGATAGAAATGACCCTTGCTAAGTGGGATGATCATGGCAATGACCTGGGGTTTAGGTTTTTACTATAATACAAGTATTGTTAGGCCATTAGTAATTGATTGTCGTGTTTTATTGTTGTTTTAGACTAAGAACAAGCAAAAAATCATAACAAGGGAAAAGCTCAATTTCTTTAGAGTTTCCAA
Source organism: Solanum tuberosum (assembly GCF_000226075.1). Classification (NCBI taxonomy): domain Eukaryota; kingdom Viridiplantae; phylum Streptophyta; class Magnoliopsida; order Solanales; family Solanaceae; genus Solanum; species Solanum tuberosum. The sequence continues at coordinate 179,356 of NW_006239293.1, read as the reverse complement.
GGCTTGATCTGAGGTATGTGATAGATGTGTGTTTTTCCAGTTTATTTTATATGTGCTTTTTAACTACATTGTTAATAGTGCATGCATGATATAAATTAGGGAAATCAGAAATATATGATGTGAAATAAAAGATGTTATCAGTCGCATAAAATAAATGTGTTACATGAATGTACACGTCTTATTGTGATTCATTGTTGTTGTAAATGCGTTGTGTGTTGATGATTGGTATCGAGTGCAACATCAACACATACTATTATTGGAATGGGTACCATGTCCGTACACTAACATCTGGAATGGGTACCACACCATTACAATGGGAACATGTACCACCCTGCTACACTAAAAGTTTGTATATATGGGTTCCATAAGAGAACCGTACACGCTTGTTGTGATGTGATGGCTCATGTTTACTGTGTATGTATATCACATCCTGAAAACTTGAGTCATGATGACACTTACTATAACCCATCAGTAGATAAGCCAACCCATAATTCGGAATGACAAGTAACATGCTTAAAGGGTTGAAACAACAAATAACAGGGGATGCAAGATATAATCTAAAGGAAACTCCGTAAGATGAGAACAACAACCAATATATATATATATAAATATATATATAAAGTTAAACCCAAAACCTAGTAGTCACATGTACAGAGCATCTACACAAATAGTACAAGTCCTAAAAGTGGACTAAAATATATACTCTTGTCTCAAAAGCAAGAAAAAATAGCCAAAACTAAACAGAAGGAGACAAGTATTATCTAGAACGTCATAACTTCGCCCTCGTCTCTGAATCCTCGTGAAACCAACTCGATATTAGCGTTGATGAATGGTGTTCAGAATTGCATCATGAAAATAGATGCAGAGTATAGTATTAGTACTAAAACGACATGTACCAAGTAGGCATCATAGGCCGACATAGCTTGAAAAGTAAAAAACAACATGAAAAGTGAGAAATAACACTACAGAGGTCAAATGAATAGAAATCTAACAGGAATACACACGAGTTTAGGAAGGAGCGAAAGAGAAAGGCAAGTAGAGGATAATATTCTTGAAACTCAGACTGCAGTTGTAGATCATGTGTCTACACCTTGAAGCTATGACTATAAAAGTGATATACCCATACCTTAATCTACGACTATATGAATTGTTGAAGGAGAGTACCATGTCAAGTCAACATCATAAGTCTACCAAGGATCGGCGTCCACCCCAAGGTTGAAAGCTCATAGCACTCCAAGGCCGAACCAAAATCTGATCCACATGGTCGAAAGAATCTTGAAATCACAATAGAGAATCATCTAGTCCGTTGTAATAAAGGAATTATAGATGACATGTCATCCGAGCTGAGTTACTTCCTAGATAAGGCTCATACTATAGGACCCAAGTATGCTACACTAATCTACTAGGAGCTAAGCCATTTAAAGCAACGTCGAAGAATTCTAAGGCCTATGGGTTTCCAAAATGCGAGTCTATGGAAAACACAAGCCAATTCCTAGGTTAAGGCCAATAACAAGCTTCCAATTATCATAAACAAGTACGAACAAAGGCCAGAACGTAAGGCATGCTCATGAAGCAGGAATAAGATGCGAACAATAATGAAATACCCGAAAATAAAGCCTAAGACATGATTTATAATAAGTATGCAATCATGTGGATATACTTACGGGGATGAGTATGCAAATAAACTCCAGGTCTTAGCACTCTATCGAGCTCAAGGAAGAGGATTCTGCCCCTTTGTCGTTCAATAGTACAATGAGAACAATGTGAAAGTTCAGATGACTTGTCTGGATAGGGAAGCCTTTTTTTTCTAAGGACAACATGGTACGTGGGAATTCCTCTCTCTAAGGAAAATTGTATATAATTCTTATTCACATAGTTTGGTACCAATGACATTGCTATGGTATTAGAGGATTGAAAACATACCATCAAAGCTTACCACACCACAACCTTCCCTCACTGTTCATGTTATCATTTGAAAATTTCAACAACAACAATCATGAATGATAATTTATGAATAGTTTACAATTTCATATATGAGATGTCTGTCTTGACATGGAATTAATTTTAAATTTAAGAAAGCAAACAATAGAAGCAACCAAATGTAGCAAGGCATCATTTCCTCGAATTAGATAATCTTGGTTATTGGAGGAGAGCTTTGTGACTAACATTGAGCCGTCAAATGAAAAAAATGACTTACTAGAAAACTCTTATTGAGAAAGAAACTATGGTTGAGATGTTAGCTTGTAGCATCTTAGTTAGGATTGCAATAAGTTATTCAATATCGCTTTGGTGCACATAATTTATGAGGTATTACTTGGATGGACATTATTTGTAGAGTATGCATCACTTAGACTATATTCTCTTGAAGACAACTTCATAGTAACATGATTATATTTCATATGTGAAACCTTTTTCATGGATATTATCCATGGTGTATCGACATAATTATGAGGTGTATTGGACTCACGAGGTGCCACTAATAATATGATGTGAGAACTTGAAAACCACACCAATCAACCTCAATAAGTCGATGCACCTCTCAAGTTGCATATGTTTCCATCCCATCCATGGAAAGGGTTTCCCGGATGAATTATAATCATGTTACCCAAGAAGATGCCTTTGAGAAAATATGGTTCTCTAAATACCCTGCAAATCATGTACACCCAAGTAGTGTCGAAGGAACTACCGTGGCATCAACAACAACTTCTTGGAGATATGAACATCAAGCAAATTGCATAGTTTGGTAGCCAATTTAATAATAAAACGCAAGATGGTTCTACTAATCTGCAGAAGAAGCAAGAAAAGGTGAGTGAGTGAGTGAGGGAACATTTGCAATGCTTAGTTATCAACAATGAAAATTAAGGATAGAAGAAAATCTTTGATTGTTATAATGTTTTCCTTACATACATGAAGATAGGATTAAATACGTTGTTTTCTTAGTTACTTCTAACTTGGACATTCAAGGAATATTCTTTCTGATCATAATCTTTTCAAATACTTTTAAAATGTTTTGAGTTGTTAATTATTGTGAATTACAGTACTTTTCATGGAGTTTTTAAATGTGTTTATTGATTTGAACAACATTAATATTTTCTATTTCAATTATAGAAATTAAGGAGATAAAACAAAACCTACAATATCTTAGATGTTTTCTTTGGTGAACTCTCATTCTTGTCTTAACAAAAGTAGAAAAGTTATTAAAGTATCCTCATAATGTAATGCATGAAGATAGAAGTAAATAGTTGAGATAGTCTCTATATTAATTAACTAGTCATTACTTATTTTCATATAAGAGAAGTACATGAACCCACTTCAACTAATATAAGTATAAAAATCTCACAAATATATATTAAACAAGTAACTAAAATAATATTTGATAATCTTTATCAAACAAATAAGAATGCTAGTAATATTATTAAATTTTGACGTACGTCTCAACAAAATATTATCAAAATAACTGAAGAATAATTGATGAAAAACTGATTATTGATAATTAGAATTGTTCCGAAAAGTTTCATTTATGTTATACTGAATTGATCAATTGAATTACTATTATGGTATGACTTTTTTTGAATAAATGATTGAATCAATCTATGTTATCTAGATCCTTATCCATCTAAATATGAAAGCAATAAAATAAACTAAAAAGGAATAATTTTAGGGATCTCCCATGTTTAAGTAGATGTGCATCTTGAATTTCCTTTTTTGTATGACAAGAACTATCAAAGCACTTCTTGATCAAATTAAGAACTTCAATACTTGTATCTTGACTCAGTCGTTCTTTTCTTTTAATTTTTTGTGTTTGTATTTTTTATAATGTTTTTTGGAATCTTGCTCTATACCATAGAATATTTAGGAAACCTCATTTTCTTCTGATAAGAGGAGAACAAAAGATAAGAGGAGAACAAAAGAGAGGTCTTAATCCATTCCATCTATTTCTACCTAAACCTAGCATATATCTATCTAAAAAACTAATTTTTTTTTTAATATTCAATAAAATAAATGAACATTCTTCAAACAATTAGACATGAGAGACAATATTTTTCACATTTCTCATCTATTTAAACAAAAATTAATAAAAACGTCAACATAAGGGAATCTATTCTACGCTAGACATAAGATTGACTCAATCTTTTACATTTTCCAAGTATTTACACAATTTTACGTCATCAAAAATATGAGAATCGTATCATATATAACTCTTCTCACATTTATTAATAGGGACTAAAACATTGGTCGAGGCCCCAAAAAATACTATCCATGCTTTGAAATTACACCCCTGAACCCAAATGGAATACACTAGTATATATGCTTTACAACCAAGGAGATCTCTAATTTGTGAAATAAATTAAGTTTTACTCAAGACTTATTTCTCCTTTGATAAGTCAATTTAAACATATCAAGATCTAACTCTTTTTATTTCTCAGATCATTGCAAACAGAGAAGCCAACCTAAACATGAATTAAATCAGACAACACATCAAACTTAAACTCAAAAATTTAACTAACCTTATTTCAAAATATTATCTCCATAAATAATCACTAAACATGATGAAGGTTAATGTATGCACTACAACAAATTCGATTATCAGGGACAAATAATTTCGTCATTTATAAATCATATTTCGTCA
>NW_006239293.1:165926-173174 GCF_000226075.1 Solanum tuberosum | reverse complement strand
ATAAATCAATTTAAACAAATCAAGATCTAACTCTTTTTATTTCTCAGATCATTGCAAACAGAGAAGCCAACCGAAACATGAATTAAATCAGACAACACATCAAACTTAAACTCAAAAATTTAACAAACTTTATTTCAAATTTTTATCTCTATAAATAATCACTAAACATGATGAAGCTCAATGTATGAAAGTGAACTCAGGAGCAAACCTTTTTCATCTCAAGCTTCAAAAACAATTTTTAAATCCAACTTTAACATCCATTGGTAATAACTATATCAACACAACAAACACTTCTTCATTTTTATAAAAAATAATAATAATTAAGAATACCAAAAAAATTTATTAATGAAACAATTAACAGATTTCTTTTTCATCCCGTAGATGGTTTCCATTTACAAAACATCTAGAGAACAAGCCATTGTACCGGAGAGCACAACTAAGGGCAAAAAGGTCAGTTGCACGAAGCAACAAAAATAGAAAAACACAGAGAAAAGAGTACTTTGTATTGTTACCTGATGGCCAAGGAAGCAGGATGATCAACTTAAAAACATTGATGATATGTAAAATGAGGAGGTGGAGTTTCTTATTCAACCACAGTGCAAACATTGTGTAGGTGTGGAGGCCGTTTGGGGAAATGAAGAGTGTGAGGTGGAAATAAAAACCCTAATCTTAAGGGAGATATTTAAAGGAGAGGTAGTGGACCAGGTGGGCTGGTCTCCTATATCCATGTAATGTTGCTTTGATTTGGGCTTTAGGCCCAAATGAATTGTACTCTTTCTTTTATATTGTTTTTTCATTAGAGTTATTACTAAAAGGCCCGACAAAATTTCAATTAAAAAACAAACAAAGTTCTTTTTCATAAGTCATATGAAGTGATTAATTGATTTTTCATCAGAAAAACATATCTACCATCACAAGGTTCAAGCAAGGTTACGTAAACACTACCCTCCATCCCATGTGGGATTACAGTCGGTTTGTGTTGTTGTTGTTCCTTAACTTTATTGGGATATGAACTACACAATTTGTGTTTTTAATCAAGAAAATGGAAGGGAAAGAATGATCTAGACTAAGATAGTAGAATTGAATAAAAAATAATAAAATATAACACCATTTTTGTAAGAGGTCATAAGATTAAAAGAAAAATGACAATGAATTCTTTTCCACTTTTTTTCTAGAAAGGACAATCAAGTCAATGTATAGTTCTTAAACTTCACAACATAATTTTTTAAAATTGCTTTTATAGGAACCAACAACTTTTTCCATTCTTTGCTGGAATATAATTACTTAAATCTTCTAGAAAATCTAAATTAAATTGCTTAATCAACTTTAAGTAATTTACAAATTTGATCATGTGAATAGCTCTTATCAAAGTGTGGCAATTTTCAATTTAATATGCAAGTGAACCAATTTGTGCTTATTCGCTACTTTTTAACAATCCTCATGGTTGATTGTATTTTCAAATTTTTGTCCCTTATTTTGACCTTTCACATAGTTTTATTATGCATTTTATGATTTGCGGGGATGAGTGACACAATTCCTGAGGTGATCTATCTGATATGTAGAAGATTTTCAGTTTTGAAAGATTGATTTTTAGAAAGTTTGACCAAAGTACATATTTTGGGTAAATATGGTTTGATTTGAGTTTTCCTAGCTTCAGTAGGTCCAAAAGGGTGAATTATGACTTAGGTTAGAGAACATTTTGTGTAGTGACTTGAAAATTCTAGGCTAGGCTAGTCTTATACGGGTTATGAGCAAGGTAAGGTCTAGGGAAATCGCGGAAGGGGTTGGGTGGTATGTCTAAGATTGGATCATGTTTCCTAGTAGCTAAGACGTTATGGAATATATAGGGTTTTTCAGAACCAATTTGAGTGAAAAAACTCCCACTATCGAATTTGGTGTGAAGGCGTTATTATAGAACGTAAATGTTTGAAGGTGTATTGCGAAATGGAGGCATTGGGAAGGATTTTTTGTTGTCATTCAAGCTACTATAGCGGGTTTCATGCCTCTATAGCAGGATAAATTAATTCTCGTTATAGACGATGGGCCCCTATCGTGACACCGCTATAGCGGAGTTAGTGGGGGGGGGGGGGGTTTATGTATAAAAAGTCTCAAAACCTCTTATTTTCTTAAACGTCATTCTTGGGAAAAGAAGGGGAGACTTAGGGAAATTTTCTTCAGTTTTTCCACCAAGATCTTCAGTAAAGGTAAGTTAATTACTTCCCCAACTTGTATTTTGATTCTTAAGCCTTAGAATCAAGGGTGTTACTCTTAGGCAAGGATTTAAGCTTGAATTAATGAAAGAAATAACCCTTGCTAAGTGGGATGATCATGGGAATGGCCTGGGGTTTAGGTTTTTACTATAATACGGGTATTATTAGGCCATTATTAATTGATTTTACTGTTTTATTGTTGCTTTAGACTAAGAACAAGCAAAAAATCATAACAAGGGAAAAGCTCAATTTCTTTAGAGTTTCCAAGGCTTGATCCGAGGTAGGTGATAGATGTGTGTTTTTCCATTTTATTTTATATGTGCTTTTTAACTACGTTGTTAATAGTACATGCATGATATAAATTAGGGAAATCAGAAATATATGATGTGAAATAAAAAATGTTATCAGTCGCATAAAATAAATGTGTTACATGAATGTACAACATCTGATTGTGATTCATTGTGGTTGTGAATGTGTTGTGTGTTGATGATTGGTATCAGGTGCAACATCAACACATACTATTGTTGAAATGGGTACCATGTCTGTACACTAACATCTGGAATGGGTACCACACTAATACAATGGGAACATGTACCACCCTGCTACACTAAAACTTTGTATATGTGGGTTCCATAAGAGAACCAAACTCGCTTGTTGTGATGTGATGGTTCATGTGTCACGACCTGAGTCTACACCCTGGACGTGGCTGGCACTGAAGAACCATTCATGGTCCCCAAGTGAACCCTCATCCTGGCTGACTACAAGTGGAAGACTAACTTAAGCATGCAAAAGCTTAAAACTGAATAAAATCCAATAAACTGACCTTTTCAAAACTTTAACTCAAATGAACAACTTAGAATAAAATAATATATTCAACTCGTCATAAAATAGGCAACTTAAGTCTTTAAAACATTTAACAAACTAAATGAACAGAGTTCTGAAACTCTACTGACTATCTATGAAGCCTCTAACAGACAAAGATGGAAGTCGGGACAAGACCCACGACATCCTGACAAAAAGGAAAAGTAAATGAAATCCTCCGAAAATAAGGAGGCTCACCATAGCTAACTCGAACTCCCGGATGTATCAACGAATCTCCTGTTGATGATCCCGAATACATGTGTCTGCATCATAATACGATGCAAGCCAACTGGCATCAGTACATTGAATGTACGAGTATGCGAGTTGAAATGCTAAAACAAAAAAGGCTAGAAAGAATATGAGAGAAACTGAAGAACTTACCTGGCTCAACTCAACTCAACCTGACTGAGCTCATCTCAATATAAAGCAGTTTAAAAACAAGTGCAATATAAAGAAAACTACTAAAACTTACTCAACTCAGAAGTACTCAAGGATAAGATACTCAACATGATTGTCACTCCCCGAGCCTACACCCTAGGCAGGACTGGCACTCGAAGACCATTGCTGGCCCCAAGAGAACCCTTGGCCTGGTTTACTTAATTCAGCGGAAGACTTAACTCATCACATACACATTCATGAAGTAACTAGAATGTTATAAAGGAACATTCAACTGGCCATAAAGGCAAACTCAAGTCTTTAACTTATGAAATGAAAAGTAAAGACAACTGAATTGACTAATTGATTGTCTATCTGTCTATGAAGCCTCTAAACAACTGAGATGGATGTCGGGACAGGCCCCACAACATCCTAATGAACTAAATTAGAAAGCAATGAAATGGATCCTCAGGAATGCAATGAGGCTCACCAACTGACTCTGATTGTTGAACCTGATCAATGAGGCGCTGGATGTTGATCCTGGTGACTTGTGTCTGCATCATAATACGATGCAAGCCAACTGGCATCAGTACATTGAATGTACGAGTATGCGAGTTGAAATGCTAAAACAAAAAAGGCTAGAAAGAATATGAGAGAAACTGAAGAACTTACCTGGCTCAACTCAACTCAACCTGACTGAGCTCATCTCAATATAAAGCAGTTTAAAAACAAGTGCAATATAAAGAAAAGTTGTTTGAAAACATGATATCAACTCTGTATGTTTGCAAAGATACAAATAACTCTGAGATGTATGTAAAAATACAAATAAACTGATGTATATAAAAATACAATAGTTCTGTGGGAGTTTCTCTAACCGACAACCATCACTTAAGAGCTATAGTGATGATACAACGATCTTCCTCACGCTGCCAGCGCATCCTATACCCGGCCAAAGGTATAAGACCTGAACTGCCTAATGGATCCACTAGCCTATTTCGAAAAGGGTTCATCTAAAAAGTATGACTCTTTTCTACCCATGATGGCTACATGGTTTAAATGGGCTGATAGTTGTATGAACTCTTCCCCATCGATGCTCAATACTACTCCCGAAAATATACTAGCTCTTTATGTTTAAAAACATACTTCTTCTGTGATTTGAGATTAGTGCTCAAAAACTTAGCTCAAAGGCTATCTTGGAAATCTCAGTTTCCCTGCTTGCTTTATTTAGAAAGCTATTACTCTTTTCTGAAAACTAGCCCGAAGGCCCTTTGGAAATCTCAGTTTCCGCTCTTATTTAAATGTGTAAAACATTTTAAATCTCTTTGGGAAATACTTAGTCCCCATATGTTTCTTTGAAGAAAAGAACTTCAACTTTACTCTTTACTGAACTCAAAACTTAAGTCTTAAAACAAAGTTAAAACGTTTGTGAAAGACTTTTTGAAAACTTTAAGAACTTATCTAAACTTGACTCTTGACTTTGATCTTAACTGCTCTTGACTTGACTCTTAACTGCTCTTGACTTGACTCTTAACTGATCCTTGAATTGAATCATGGGTTCAAGGATTAAGATTTGTGATTGGAAAGATCTCATGTTGTTTAGGAATGATTATAGATAGCTAAACATGAGAAAAGACCAAAAATCAATATTTTGAAGTGGGTCTGCGACGCAGAAGCATAATTAAGTTTTGGTTTCGAAAATGTTTTTTGAGACAGAAGAATCCGCGACGCGAAGCAGAAATTTTCAAAACTGAGGAGTGAGGGCGCGACGTGCCACTGATGTCAAATATCGTCCGACGAATTTTCTTCTTCGTTTTCTAACCCCAATTCGCCTAAATTCGATTCTTTTTCTAAAATTCCTTTTAGATACAGATACCCAGAAAATGTACCTAAGAACCTAATTTGAAACGACTCTATAATACGATGTAACGAACTCAGAAACTTCCCCATATCAACCAAATTCAAGAACAACATCAAAATCAAGAATAAATTTCAAGAACTTCAACTTTCAAACTCTTTTAGGACGAATCCATGCTGAAATAAATATGTTTGGCACGTGGGAGAATGCTCCCAACGTTATGAAATCCTCACATACCTGGTAGGGATCACCCCTGACGAAATCCATAAGCAATTCTCCACGAAATCGACGAACTTTGATTTATCTCCTCTTTTCTCCTCTTGCGTTCTTTCTCCAAGAACCCTAGCGTAAATCTCCAATTGCCTAAACTGAACCAATTCAGTTTTGACCCTTAATTAATTCACCAAAATCGAATTAAAATAATAGGGTATGGAAAAGACCAAAACACCCTTAAAAATCCGGATTGGACATTTCCTTAATCCAACAGCCCAACTTCCAAAGGGCATAACTTACTCATACAAATTCGGCAGCGTTAGAAAGATCATTCCAAGAGATTTCCAACCATATCTGTAATTACACCTAACTCATCCTGATCTAGGAGTTATGGTCGTTTGAAGTTGACCAAAAACTCCCTTTTTCCTAACTTGGCCAAATTTCCAGATTTTCATTCTTTCCAAAAATGACTATTTCCAATTGTTAGCTTCTTCCTAGTTATTTCAAAATTGTGAGATGTTACAATGATATTCGAATCTGGGTACTCAACTCTGGATACTCAACTCAATATAAAGCAACAATACACATGCAATGTAAGGAAAACTTTTAAACCAGTGGACAACAACTTAGTTTGTTAAAGAAAATGGAATAACAAACTTAACTTTACTCATATAATAAAGTAATATAATTTATGTGGGAGTTTATCTAACCGACAACCACCACTATGAGCCTAATTGGTGATACAACGTCCTGCCCACGCTGCCAGGACTGTCTTATACTTTGTTGTCATATAGGACGCCTTAACTAAGTGAATCCACTAGTCTATGCTAAAAGCACACTTAAGGATTCATCTAAAAAGTATGATCCTTTACTACCCATGATGGCTACATGGTTTATGGAGACGTGAGTTATCTGAACTCAAACTCGCCCACATATCGGTGCTTAATACTACTCCCAAAATATATTTAGCTCATATATTTGTAAAAACAAAACTCTTTCTTTAGTTTGAGATAATTACTCAAAAACTTAGCTTAAAAGCTCTCTTGGAATCGATGTTCCCTTTCTTGCTCAAAACTCTTTTGGAAATCTCAGTTTCCTCTCATCTTAAATGTGAAAACATTTACTCTTGGGAATACTTAGTTCCCATATATCATTTTAAAGAAATGCACTTTACTCTTACTCTTTACTCAACTTCAAAGCTTAAGTCTTAAAACAAAGTTTAAACATTTGTGAAAGAATTCTTAAAATATGGTTCACGCCGAATTATGGACTTGAACGATTCAATGCAAGGTTTTTCAATAATCATAGATAGAACTCAAATACTTGGAACTCAAGAACTTCAATGATACTACTAATTTCAAGAATGCTCAATTCATAGGGTTCATGCGGAATTATGACCATGAACTACTCAACTCAAGGACTCAAAGCTACTTCTCATCTCAAGATTGATCGACTTATAATGTTCATGCGGAATTATGGGCATGAACAACTCAACTCATGGACTTCATGGGTAATAGATAATAATCCCATGATTAGGATTAGAATCTCGGAAGGTTTAGGAACTCGATACTCTAGACTTATAACTTGAAGTTACTACTCCTTTCAAAGATACTAAACTGATGGAGTTCATGCAGAAGTTATAGGAATGAACGACTTCATTCAAGGGTCAAAATATCAATAAGGAACTCATGTATACGACTCTTCTCATTCTCATACTTACTTACTCAAAACTTA
>NW_006239293.1:163542-165604 GCF_000226075.1 Solanum tuberosum | reverse complement strand
ACTCTTAACTCTACCTTGACTTTAAATTATGAATTCAAGGTTATGATTTTTGATAGGAAATATCTCATGATGCTTAGAAGAGTTTTTATATAGTTAAACATGAAAAACGATCAAGAAATCACTGTCTGGAAGCAAGTTCGCGACGTGGAGATGAATTCAAATATTTGGTCGCGAATTAACTTTTGAGGCAGAGAGGTCCGTGACCTCTCCGCGATGCGAAGACAAATTTTATGAAATGGGGAGGCAGGTCCGCGATGCGGAGCAATGTGCCAGATTCGCCTGACTTTTTCCTTTTTCGTTTTCTAACCCCAATTCACCTAAACTTGGTTCTTTTTCTCAATTCCTCTTTTTATATTTAGATACCTAGCACATGAACACAAGAGCCTACTCATAAACAACTGTAAAATTGACATGATTTCATCAAGAACTCAATAATTTCATCTAAACTGAAGAACTAAAGTCAATTTCAGGAACATCATACTTTCAACTTTCTAGAACAAACTCAACACTGAAATTAACATGATTGGCGTGTGGGTGAACAAACCCGACACTATGGAAGCTTACATACCTGAAAGAACCATCTTCTTGAAGAAATTTGAAGGAAAAACTGGTTTTCTACACGTTTAGGGAAATTTAAATGACCTCCTAAGGGTTTTTAGGACTAAAATACCCTTGAAGAAATAATTAAAATGAGCTGGGAGTCGAAATAATTTTTCACCAGGCAGTGAGGTCCGTATTGGCTCCGTAACGCGGAGCCATCGCGGAGCTGCTGCCAGATTTAGGCGTCGTTAGTAAATCAGTCATAACTTTTTACTCAGAGCTCGGAATTTAGCAAACTTGGTGGCGTTGGAAAGATAACTCGAAGGGCTTTAATTTTCTATCTTTTAGCTCACCTAAATCATCCTGTACTAGGAGTTATGGTTGTTTTAAGTTGACCCAAAACTTAAGACAAACTTAGGAATGACTTGAATGAACTCTCTTTGGTTCTTTTTGGAACTTAAGGTGCTACATCTACTGACCTTGACACTCAAGAAATTTCAAATTCCTTGAAAAAAATCTCACTCACTACGAAGAATGGTTCGAGTCTTAGCTCAAAAATTTTCTTGGATGTTACAATATCTCCCCCTTGGGTTCATTCGTCCTCGAATGACGACTGGACTGGGTATGGAATGGGTTATTCTTACTAAGGTTTGTGTCTAATTGTATGATCTTACTATATTCAAGCTTAGACCAACTCCTTAAGTTCGGATTATATACCTCTCTATAGGAAATCTCATCCCAAGACTATTAATCTTTACCACCACATTGGGCTCATATCTAAACCCACTTAATGTTTAACAACACCACATTCAAGCTTAGTACTCTAACAACTCCATTTTTTTTAAAAGGACCTTTAAAAAGATATCCCCAAAGCTCTTTGTAACTCATTACTATCTTACTCTCAAACACTTCACTTGATTCTCTCATCTCGCCATCTCCCCCTTAGGTCTAAAGCTAACACTTGAAACAACTCAATTATTCTATCTAGACACACATGGAAAATTATCACTTAATTGGAACCTCATCTGGTAACATACCCTCTCGGTACACCTCTTAATGCTCTTGTTACTCTTGTGACTTAGCTACACTTCATTGCCCTTATCTAAAGGTTAGGGTCTTTCACTTGTACTACTCACATTCATTGCAACAAACATCTCAATTCCTCACCTACTCTATGTCAAGTCTTCTAGATCAAATATCTATACTAACATCATCACCCTCTGTTGCCATTCTTTTGATCATGACACTCATCTCAAATTCAAGCTTAATGTTTATTACTAAACCCGAATATCAATATAATTGCTCGCCTACCATACTATACCTCATTACTTGATCAGTTCTATAACCTTCTGAACATCATGACCCTCTCAAACAAATCATAAGCCTAGCTTAGATCTATCACTTCATAAGTACTCTGCTCTCTTATTCAACACATCAATTTAGTCTCCTCTAATAGGATGGCACATCGACATCAACTCTATTCTGGTTAACAAATATATACTCTATCTCATCTTGACTAGAA
>NW_006239293.1:148183-162531 GCF_000226075.1 Solanum tuberosum | reverse complement strand
ATGCAATATATGGAAAACTTTTAAAACAGTGGAAAACAACTTAGTTCATTAATGAAAATGCAATAATAAACTCAACTTTACTCATATAACAAAGTAATATATTTTCTGTGGGAGTTTATCTAACCGACAACCACCACTATGAGCCTAAGTGGAGATTCAACGTCTTTCCCACGCTGCCAAAATTGTCCTATACTTTGCCATCATATAGGACGCCTTAACTAAGTGAATCCACTAGTCTATGCTAAAAGCACACTTAAGAATTCATCTAAAAAGTATGATCCTTTACTACCCATGATGGCTACATGGTTTATGGAGACGTGAGGTATTTGAACTCAAACTCGCCCACATATCGGTGCTCAATACTACTCCCAAAATATACTTAGCTCATATATTTGTAAAAACAAAACTCTTCCTTTAGTTTGATATAATTACTCAAAAACTTAGCTTAAAAGCTCTCTTGGAATCGATGTTCCCTTTCTTGCTCAAAACTCTTTTGGAAATCTCAGTTTCCTCTCATCTTAAATGTGAAAACATTTACTCTTGGGAATACTTAGTTCCCATAGATCATTTTTAAGAAAATACACTTTACTCTTACTCTTTACTCAACTTCAAAGCTTAAGTCTTAAAACAAAGTTTAAACATTTGTAAAAAGACTTCTTAAAATATGGTTCATGCCGAATTATGGACTTGAACGACTCAATGCAAGGTTTTCAATAACCATAGATAGAACTCAAATACTTGGAACTTAAGAACTTCAATGATACTACTAATTTCAAGAATGCTCAACTCAGAGGGTTCATGCGGAATTATGAGCATGAACTACTCAACTCAAGGACTCAAAGCTACTTCTTATCTCAAGATTGATCGACTTATAATGTTCATGCGGAATTATGGGTATGAACAACTCAACTCATGGACTTCAAGGGTAATAGGTAATAGTCCCATGATTAGGATTAGAATCTCGGAAAGGTTGGGAACTCGATACTCAAGACTTAGAACTTGAAGATACTACTCCTTTCAAAGATATTGAACTGATGGAGTTCATGCAGAAGTTATGGGCATGAACGACTTTACTCCAGGGTCAAAATATCAATAAGAAACTCAGGTATACGAATCTTCTCATTCTCATACTTACTTCTCAAACCTTAACTCAAATCGATGGTGGATCTCAAAGGATTCACAATTGAACTCGAAGACTTTCTTGAACTCTACTCTTAACTCTCTCTTGAATGTGAATTATGAATTCAAGAGTTATGGTTCATGATATGAGGGATCAAGGTGATAGTGTAGACTCATGAATACATTCTCCTCACTCTCATGTTCACGTACTCGAATCTTGAAACAAGTTATTAGAAGTTGTAGAAGACTCCTTAAAGGATTCAAAGGAACTTTCTCAAACAATATTTGAGAGAACTCTCAAGACTTGACTCTCAACTCTACCTTGAATGTGATTTATGAATTCAAAGTTGTGATTTGTGATAGGAATGATCTCATGATGTTTAGGAGTGTTTTTAGATAGGTAAACATGAAAAACAATCCAGAAATCACTGTCTGGAAGCAAGTCTGTGACGCGAAGATGAATTAAAATATTTGGTCGTGAATTAACTTTTGAGGCAGAGAGGTCCGTGACCTCTCCGCGACGCGAAGACAAACTTTCTGAAATGGGGAGGCAGGTCCACGACGCAGAGCAAGGTGCCAAATTCGCTCGACTTTTTCCTTCTTCGTTTTCTAACCCCACCTAAACTCAATTCTTTTTCTCAATTCCTCTTTAGATTTAGACACCCTGCACATGAACACAAGAGCCTACTCATAAACAACTGTAAAATCGACATAATTTCATCAAGAACTCAATAATCTCATCTAAACTCAAGAACTAAAGTCAATTTCAATAACATCATACTTTCAACTTTCTAGAACAAACTTAACGCTGAAATTAACATGATTGGTGTGTGGGTGAACAAACCCAACACTATGGAATCTTACATACCTGAAAGAACCATCTTCTTGAAGCAACTTCAAGTAAAATCTTTAAAGATGAACCCTAGACTTAGCATTTCTTGAATTCCTTGAGCGTAGAATTTTGGAGTGGATGAGAGGGTTTGATTTATGAAAAACTGGTTTTCTACACGTTTAGGGCAATTTAGATGACCTCCTAAGGGTTTTTAGGACTAAAATACCCTTAAAGAAATAATTAAAACGAGCTGGGAGTCGGAATAATTTTTCACGAGGTAGTAAGGTCCGTATTGGCTCCGTAACGCGGAGCCATCGCGGAGCTGCTGCCAGATTTAGGCGCGTTAGTAAATCAGTCATAACTTTTTACTCAGAGCTCGGAATTTAGCAAACTTGGTGGCGTTGGAAAGAGGACTCGAAGGGCTTTAATTTTCTATCTTGTATCTCACCTAACTCATCATGTACTAGGAGTTATAGTTGTTTGAAGTTGACCCAAAACTTAAGAAAAACTTAGGAATGACTTGAATGAACTCTCTTTGGTTCTTCTTTGGACTTAAGGTGCTACATCTAGTGATCTTAACACTCAAGAAATTTTAAATTCCTTGAAAAAAATCTTACTCACTACGAAGAACGATTCGAATCTTAGCTCAAAAATTTTCTGGGGTGTTACATCATGTTTACTGTGTATGTATATCACGACCTGAAAACTTGAGTCATGATGACACCTACTATAACCCATCAGTAGGTAAGCCAACCCATAATTCGGAATGACAAGTAACATGCTTAAAGGGTTGAAACAACAAATAACAGGGGATGCAAGATATAATCTAAAGGAAACTCCGTAAGATGAGAACATAAGCCAATATATATATATATATATAATTAGACCCAAAACCTAGTAGTCACATGTACAGAGCATCTACATAAATAGTATAACTTAGAAAAGTGGACTAAAATATATACTCTTGTCTCAAAAGCAAGAAAAATTAGCCAAAACTAAACAGAAGGAGACATGTATGATCTAGAACGTCATAAGTTCACCCTCGTCTCCGAGTCCTCGTGAAACCAACTCGATATTAGCGTTGATGAATGGTGCTCAGAATTGCATCACAAAAATAGATGCCGAGTATAGTATTAGTACCGTAACAACAGGTACCAAGTAGGCATCATAGGCCGACATAGCTTGAAAAGTAAAAACAACATGAAAAGTGAGAAATAACACTACAAAGGTCAAATGAATATAAATCTAACAAGAATACACACAAGTTTAGGAAGGAGCGAAAGAGAAAAGCAAGTAGAGGATAATATTATTGAAACTCAGACTGCAGTTGTAGATCATGTGTGTAGACCTTGAAGCTATGACTATAAGAGTGATATACCCATACCTAAATCTACGACTATATGAACTGTTGAGGGAGAGTACCATGTCAAGTCACCATCATAAGTCTACCAAGGATCAGCGTCCACCCCAAGCTTGAAAGCTCTTAGCACTCCAAGGCCGAACCAAAATCTGATCCACATCGTCAAAAGAAGCCTGAAATCACAACAGAGAATCATCTAGTCCGTAGTAAAAAAGGAATTATGGATGACAGGTCATCTGAGCTGAGTTATTTCCTAGATAAGGCTCATACTATAGGACCCAAGTATGCTACACTAATCTACAAGGAGCTAAGCCATCTAAAGCAACGTCGGAGAATTCTAAGTCCTATTGGCTTCCAAAATGCGAGTCTAAGGAAAACACAAGTCAACTCCTAGGCTAAGGCCAATAACAAGCTTCCAACTATCATAAACAAGTACGAACAAAGGCCAGAAGGTAAGGCATGCTCATGAAGCAGGAATAAGATGCTAACAATCATGAAATACCCGAAAATAAAGCCTAAGACATGATTTATAATAAGTATGCAATCATGTGGATATACTTACGGGGATGAGTATGCAAATAGACTACAGGTCTTATTACTCTATCGAGCTCAAGGAGGAGGATTCTGTCCCTTTGCCATTCAATCGTACAATGAGAGCAATGTGAAAGTTCAAATGATTTGTCTGGATAGGGAAGCCTTATTTTTCTAAGGACAACATGGTACGTGGGAATTCCTCTCTCTAAGGCAAACTGTATATAATTCTTATTCACATAGTTTGGTACCAATGACATTGCTATGGTATCAGAGGATTGAAAACATACCACCAAAGCTTACCACACCGCAACCTTCCCTCATTGTTCATGTTATCATTTGAAAAGTTCAACAACTACAATCATGAATGATAACTTCTGAATAGTTTACAATTTCATAATGAGATGTCTGTCTTGACATGGAATTGATTTTAAATTTAAGAAAGCAAACAATAGAAGCAACCAAATGTAGCAAGTCATCATTTCCTCGAATTAGCTAATCTTGGTGGTTGGAGGAGAGATTTGTGACTAACATTGAGCCGTGAAATGAAAAAAAAAATGACTTACTAGAAAAGTACTCTTATTGAGAGAGAAACTATGGTTGAGATGTTAGCTTGTAGCATCTTTGTTAGGATTGCAATAAGTTATGCAGTATCGGTTTGGTGCACATATTTCACGGGGTATTACTTGGATGGACATTATTTGTAGAGTATGCATCACTTAGACTATATTCTCTTGAAGACAACTTCATAGTAACATGATTATATTTCATATGTGAAACCCTTGTCATGGATATTATCCATGGTGTATCGACATAATTATGAGGTGTTTTGGACTCACGATGTGCCACTAATAATATGATGTGTGAACTTTAAAACCACACCAATCAACCTCAATAAGTCGATGTACCTCTCAAGTTGCATATGTTTCCATCCCATCCATGGAAAGGGTCTCACAAATAACTTATAATCTACCCGAGAAGATGCCTTTGAGAAAATACGGTTCTCTAACTGATGCATACCCTGCAAATCATGTACACCCATGTAGTGTTGAAGGAGCTACCGTGACATCAGCAACAACTTCTTGGAGATATGACCATCAAGCAGATTGCATAGTTTGGTAGCCAATTTAATAATACAACGCAAGGTGGCTCTATTAATCTGCAGAAGAAGCAAGAAAAGGTGAGTGAGTGAGTGAGGGAACATTTGGAATGCTTAGTTATCAACAATGAAAATTAAGGAGAGAAGAAGATCTTTGATTTTTATAATGTTTTCCTGATATACATGAATATAGGATTAAATACATTGTTTTTCTTAGTTACTACTAACTTGGACATTCAAGGAATATTCTTTCTGATCATAATCTTTTCAAAAATGTTTTGAGTTGTTAATTACTGTGAATTACAGTACTTTTCATGGAGTTTTAAAATGTGTTTATTGATTTGAACAAGCAGTACATTTCATGAATTTTTTAAATGTGTTTATCGATTTGAACAACATATTAATATTTTCTATTTCAATTATAGAAATTAAGGAGATAAAACAAAACCTACACTATCTTAGATGTTTTCTTTGGTGAACTCTCATTCTTGTCTTAATAAAAGTAGAAAAGTTATTAAAGTATCCTCATAATGTAATGCATGAAGATAAAAGTAAATAGTTGAGATAGTCTCTAGATTAATTAACTAGTAATTACTTATTTTCATATAAAATAAGTACATGAAACCACTTCAACTAATATAAGTATAAAAATATCACAAATATATATTAAACAAGTAACTAAAATAGTATTTGATAATCTTTATCAAACAAATAAGAATGCTAGTAATATTATTAAATTTTGACGTATGTCTCAACAAAAAGTATCAAAATAACTAAAGAATAATTGATGAAAAACTGATTATTGATAATTAGAACTATTCCAAAAAGTTTCATTTATGTTATACTGAATTGATCAATTGTATTACCGCTATGGTATGACTTTTTTGAATAAATGATTGAATCAATCTATGTTATCTAGATCCTTATCCATCTAAAATAACCTATGAAAGCAATAAAATAAACTAAAAAGAAATAATTTTAGGGATCTCCCATGTTTAAGTAGATGTGCATCTTGAATTTCCTTTTTTTGTATGACAAGAACTATCAAAGACACTTATTGATCAAATTAAGAACTTCAATAATTCTATCTTGACTCAGTCGTTCCTTTCTTTTAATTTTTTGTGTTTGTATTTTTTATAACGTTTTTTGGATTCCTAATCTATAGCGTAGAATATTTAGGAAACCTCCTTTCTTCTGATAACAGGAGAACAAAAGAGAGGTCTTAATCCAATCCATCGATTTCTACCTAAACCTAGCATATATCTATCTAAAAAACTAAAAAAATATTTTAATAGTCAATAAAATAAAATGATCATTCTTCAAACAATTAGACATGAGAGACAATATTTTTCACATTTCTCATCTATTTAAACAAAAATTAATAAAAACGTTTAACATAAGGGAATCTATTCTACGCTAGACATAAGATTGACTCAAATCTTTTACATTTTCCAAGTATTTACACAATTTTACATCATAAAAATAGGAGAATCATATCATATATAACTCTTCTCACATTTATTAATAGGGCCTAAAACATTGGTCTAGGCCCCAAAAAATACTATTCATCTTTGAAATTACACCCCTGAACCCAAATGGAATACACTAGTATATATGCTTTACAACCAAGGAGATCTCTAATTTGTGAAATAAATTAAGTTTTATTCAAGACTTATTTCTCCAATGAAAAATCAATTTAAACAAATCAAGATCTAACTCTTTTTATTTCTCAGATCATTGCAAACAGAGAAGCAAACCGAAACATGAATTAAATCAGACAACACATCAAACTTAAACTCAAAAATTTAACAAACTTTATTTCAAATTTTTATCTCTATAAATAATCACTAAACATGATGAAGCTCAATGTATGAAAGTGAACTCAGGAGCAAACCTTTTTCATCTCAAGCTTCAAAAACAATTTTTAAATCCAACTTTAACATCCATTGGTAATAACCATATCAACACAACAAACACTTCTTCATTTTTTATAAAAAATAATAATAATTAAGAATGCCAAATTTTTTTATAAATGAAACAATTAACATATTTCTTTTTCATCCCGTAGATGGTTTCCATTTACAAAACATCAAGAGCACAAGCCATTGTACCGGAGAGCACAACTAAGGGCAAAAAGGTCAGTTGCACGAAACAACAAAAATAGAAAAACACAGAGAAAAGAGTACTTTGTATTGTTACTTGATGGCCAAGGAAGCAGGATGATCAACTTAAAAACATTGATGATATGAAAAAGAGGAGGTGGAGTTTCTTGTTCAACCATAGTGCAAACATTGTGTAGGTGTGGAGGCCGATTGGGAACATGAAGAGTGTGGGGCGGAAATAAAAACCCTAATCTTAAGGGAGATATTTAAAGGAGATGGAGCGGAGCGGATGGGCTGGTCTCCTATATCCATGTAATGTTGCTTTGATTTAGGCTTTAGGCCCAAATGAATTTTTCTTTTATATTTATTTTTTCACTAGAGTTATTAATAAAAGACCCGACAAAATTTCATTAAAAAAAAACAGAGTTCTTTTTCATAGGTCATATGAAGCGATTAACTAATTTTTTTAGTTAACAATTCAATTGTAAAACTAAGATTTCACATTCACACACAAAGAAATAATTTTTATATATTTTTAATAAAGGAGATATTGGAAAAATGAGAATAAGATCAAACTTAAACCTCAAACGTCTCTGCAAATCAAACAAAAAAGCGACATTGGATTTCTAGTCAAAGATTGATCGGAAACCTCTAAACTCTCTCAAAACCTCAAACTCGTCTTCTCCATTCTCTTTTTTCTAGATCTAAGTTTTTTATATTTTAGTTATTGTGACCTTCCTTTCTATAGTTGACCCCACCCCTTTTTTGGTTTTATAGACTAGATTCAGGGTAAATGATTATAAATTTTGTATAAGATCAAAAAGTTTGGGGAGAAAGAGTGAAACCTTTCCCTTGGGATATGTTTTTGATTGAGACTGGATGAAATATATATATTAAATATAATAAAATTTTAATGACCATATATTTGTAATATTTCTCTTTCATTGCAAATCAAAAACAAAAGTATTATCGAAAAACCATAACTATTTTTGCAATTTTCAATTTTCCCAAGTAAAATCTACTAAAAAATAAATTTTGATACAACAGTAACAAGAGGAAGTATCATAGAATTGGATAAAAGTTCTAGATTATCAAATCTAAGAAGAAGAAAAAGGTGTTACAAATTCAAGATTGATAAAATGATGCAACACCAAAAAAAAAAAAGATTAATAAAAAATAATAACTCAAAATTATAAAACCTTCAAATTCAACCAATGTACATTAACCATTCAAAGAAATTAAGAAAAATACATAGAAGGTTTCTGATAAACCGCCCAAAAAAGAAAGTTTGAGAAAATTTATATTAGAAAACAACAAAAATAAGGAAGAGGCAAAAGAGAAAAGGAACTTATGAATACCTCAGAAGAAAATATACTAAAATTGGAAAAACTAAAGAAGGGACAAAGAGAAAGTAAAGAGTAGGTGATGAATTTATAGTGGCAAAGTGAAAAATATCAAGGCTGAAATTTTTGGATAGATTTTCTCCAATTCTAACTAGGATTTTATAGGTCAATATTTAGTAAATCAATTAAATATATTCCTTATATGTTTATTATAATATTTTCTAAAATATCGAACGGTGTGAAAAATTAGGTATTCATACTCAACCAACTAAGCTACCAACATTTTCAATTTTTTTAGGAATAAAGCACAAGTACCGCCTAGACTATAACCAAGATCCCTGAAATACATCTTAACTAAACTAAGGTCCTATCCCCCACACCCCCCAAAATCCCTTTTTTTTTTTTTGTAATTTTATACTTTTTGGCTTACATGGTACACTCCATGACTCCACGTAGTTGAGGCACGTGGGAGATGTTTGGATGCCACGTAAGCTAAAAAAGTGTAAAAAAATGACAAAAAATTGGGTCGGAGGTAATAAGGCCTTAGTTTAATTATGGTGTTTCTTTGAGATTTTATTCATAGTCTAGGGGATACTTCTGCCTTATCCCTATTTTTTATGACATCGAAATGTGTAAATACTTGAAAAATATATAATATCTGAGTCAATGATATATCTAGCGTAGATCAAATTCTCCTTTCATGTTTTCGTGATTCTTTGTTTTAAATAGATGGAATATGTGAAAAAAGATGTCTCTTATTTCTAATTGCCTGAAGAATGTCCATTTGTTTTATTTAGCATGATTCATGTCCTAGGGACAAAGTATCCTTCTTTTAAAAAATAAAATAAAATTCTAAGTTGTTTTTAGATGTATATATGCACATCTAGGTGTAGGTGGCAATAGATCGATTGGAGTAACACCTCTTTCATCTTCTCCTTTAATCAGAAGATAAGGAAGCTGCCTAAATTTATACTCTGTAGATAAGAAACATAAACAACGTAATTAAAAAACGATACTTTTTAGTGTCAAAGGTTGTCACTTTGTAGTATATATTTTCTATTTTTTTCTACTGTTTTTTTTTTTATTATATATACATATTTAGCCAAATTTTTTTGATAAAGCAGTGTCACATCACACCCTTGAGCCTTAGTAGATCTGCACCTACAGGTTACTATTTTACTAAATGATAATTTTTTCATTTGAATTTATGTAACGTAATTTGATTTGACATGAAATTTAAGAAATAAATAAGAGATAAGTGTCAAAAACACACTTAAATTATCCTTTTTTTTTTAATTCATACGTAAAATATTGAGAGTGTAAGTTTCATACCTAAACTATAACTTATTAGTTTGAGAAACACACATCTCTCTTTTATAACACTCTCTCTCTTTTGTTTAAAAAAATTGTCACATCACACTCCACATGGACAAACATTCCACCTTGACAAAAATTATATAAATTATTATCTCAAAAAACAATATATTTTAGGTATGTTTTTGACACTAAATAAATAAAGAAATTTAAAACTTGTGATCTAAAACAAGTCATTAATTTTTGTGTGATTAAATTTTTAGTAACAATTTAACTTTAAAATATTTATTTAACCTCTAATTAAATAATTTTCAAAAATATTTATTTTTTTCTTAAATTTGTGTCAGATTAGACTAACTCATATAAATTGTAATTGAGGTAGCAAGTAGTTTAGCCATAAATAAATAGTGTTTTGTTAGAATAATTATCTATAGCCATTTCTCAAGAAGCCAACAATGGCTTCTACTTGTCTGGATATGGTACTGAACCCGAATTTGATTGCTTCTGTTATGTTACTTGCTTCAGTTCATTTGCATAGTTGACCCTTTTTTTATTGCTTTTCATTGCAGAGCTTTCTTGGGAATTTTTGCTGCAACAACTGGAGTTTCAGACCTTGTACAAGACTAACACCTTGTATTTCCCAAGTGGGTTTTTCCAAGTTCAATTTTTTTTTTTCGAATTTCTATATATCTTTGTGTTGCAGTATGATAATCATAGCTTAGAAATGGAAAAATTTGGAAATTTTCTTTAGTACCAGTAGAGAATTTGGTAAAATGTAGGTTGAGATTAGGGCTAAGAAATCACATAATATAGCTTAGGGCTTATGATGTTAGCATTATTTTTTTTGGTGAAATGTAGGTTTGAGATTTTCAATTTTGCATTTCAATTGAAGGGTCAATAAGATTACATAGAATTTTGATACTTCAAGTATACATTTCATTTCATTTGGAGAGATTCGTATCGGTTTACTGTAGGTATACTCAGATTTTGTACTTCTGTTTGTCTTCGTATCTGATTACTGTCACACTGAATACTTGGAAATTCTTGTATTGAGATTTGGTAAAAAGAAATGTTGCGATGACTATGTGAACAACTCATTTGATTATATATCATTCATCACAATGACGTCTTCCTTTTCAACGTTTAACGTGGGTATTAGTTGAACATGTATTGCAGGAAAGGAATAGTTTATTGCTCGGGAAAAACAAGAACTATACTAGCTCTGTAGGATATAATGGAGTTCCTTTAACAGAAATTTCTTGTGTTCCAAGTGCTGTTGCCAGTCCAAGTGAACTTCCTCCACTTGTTAGTGCTTTATAAGCTTCAGCTGAAGAAAATGCTGCAAGTTTTCATTTTCCTGGCCATAACAGAGGACAAGCAGCACCATCATCGTTGACTCAGCTCATTGGTGAAAAACCGTTTCTTCATGATTTGCCTGAGCTTCCGGAGCTTGACAATCTTGGTTTGCCAGAAGGTCCCATTTTCAAAGCACAAAAACAAGCAGCAAGACTTTTTGGAGCATCGGAAACATGGTTCCTTGTTGGCGGTAGTACATGTGGAATTCACGCGGCCTGGCGACTTGTTCACCTGGAGATATTCTTATTCTCCCACGGAATTCTCATAGCTCAGCTATATCTGCAATGGTATAGTCTGGTGCACTCCTGAAGTACATCGTCCCTGAATATGATTTCAAATGGGATGTTGCTGGTGGCATCACTCCATCACAGGCAAGTACAACATCATGACATGCATCTTTCTCAAAGTTGTCTTTATGTAAGAATTAAATTATCTTGAATGCATAAGTGGAACGATTTTTTAAGTGTAAAATTATGCAAACTAGTGATAAATTTATAAAAGTGTTTAAAAAACTATTACACTTGTATCCACAAAAAGATGAAGTTCTTGTTATGTAGGTGAATGATGCAATCAAAGAGCTAGAAATGGAAGACCGAAAAGCAGCAGCTCATTTGGTTGTCTCCCCTACCTATCATGGTAAATGCAGCAACATGGATGAGATTTGTCATATTTGTCATTCATATAATATCCCTGTAATTGTCGATGAGGCTCATGGGGCCCATTTAGGATTTCATCCAGAGCTGCCTAGCTCATCCCTCAGCCAGGGAGCTGATCTTGCTGTACAGTCTACTCACAAAGTTTTGTGTTCGCTTACGCAATCATCTATGCTGCACACGCAAGGACATCTTGTAGATAGAGAAAGAATCAGCAAAAGCCTACAAATGCTTCAAAGTAGTAGCCTAGTTATCTGCTTTTAGCATCTCTGGATGCCACCAGGGCCCAATTAAGTGAAAATAGAGAGGCAATTTTTGACAAAGCAATAAACTTGGCTCTGGAAGCAAGAAGTTTGATTAGTAAAATTCCTGGAATCTCAATTCTCGAGTTTTTTCCAGATCGACCCATTGCGACACACCATTGGTGTATGGCAGTTAGGTCTTTCAGGTTTTGAAGCAGATGATATATTGTGCAATGATTTTGGTGTTGTTTGTGAACCTGTTGGGACCAAATCTTTTACTTTGGCATTTAACTTAGGGACTCAAAGAGATCATGTCCTTCGGCTTGTAGCTGGTCTAAAGCATCTATCACAAACTTCTCACTTTCCTCAACCTGTGAAAGATGAAGGCAAAAATTTAGAATAAGCATGAGCCCTAGAGAGGCTTTCTTTGCTACAAAACGTAAAGTCAGCATAAGAGATAGCCTCGGTGAAATTTGTGGAGAGCTTGTATGTTCTTATCCACCTGGTATTCCAGTTCTAATTCCTGGTGAGATCATCACAGCAGAAGCACTGAATTATCTCCTGGAGATCAGAAGCAAGGGTGCTGTTATTACCGGAGCAGCTGATTTCTCCCTA
Organism: Solanum tuberosum; assembly: GCF_000226075.1. NCBI lineage: Eukaryota > Viridiplantae > Streptophyta > Magnoliopsida > Solanales > Solanaceae > Solanum > Solanum tuberosum. The sequence goes on along the minus strand of NW_006239293.1, from coordinate 149,965 downwards.
TCATCTTTTGTTGTATGTGTTACCTAAGCATTCTTCTGTCACTTATAGTAAGTAGTTGAAGGACAAATGCGAGTGACTTTGGTGTTAGACCACCCTGCATTTGGCATTTGAGATCCTAGCCTTTCCTATATTGCAGGCAGCGGTTTTGGGTATAGTTTGAGTTCAAAAGCAGCTTCTTTCAGAGCTTTCAATGGGAACTGTCATGAGCCTATTAAAGGAAACTGGTAACTCAAAGCCACCTCAGTGAGACTATTATGTTGGACATGGCTACTCTAGGTTTGTTTTTTCATAAAAGCAGACTCTCTCGTTGTCTCTATTAATGCTTGTCCCAACATTGATATCTGGAGGTTCCACATTCTTCTTTTTCCTCATTCTATGTATAACTCTGGTCAAACAAAGGTGGACGTATTTCTCTATGAGCAAAGCAAGAGCTAGGGGACTATAGCAGCAAGGGGCAACAAGATGATCCTATACAAGCAGGTGAAGCAAGAGAAACGCCGGCAAGCTATTACTCATTAGATGGCATTTCCAATGGACACTCTTGTTCATCTAAAACCAACATGCTCTTTAGTGTATGCTCTTCCACTTTTGGGGACTATTAACTATTTGGCTTCTATGTTGAGTTAATAAACCTTGTAATCATTTGGGGTGGCTGATGGATTGTTTTGGAGAAGTGGTGGAACAGTGAGAATATGTAACAAGGCATATATTATTATGTCTTCTATAATGGAATTATTTTCTTCTGTTGCAAGCTGGGAAGATCAAAATTTGCATGTACTTTGTATTCTTATTCTGTTTCTTTTTCATTCTGATGATAGAAACATGACATAGACATTAAGGGGTCATTTCAATGGGAAGAAATTATCCCGGATTAATTATCCCTAGATAAGTTACTCCATCATGTGTATGGGATAACTTATCTTATCACTAAGATATAAATGGTGGAACAAGTAATCTCAAGACTGCATTATTATATCTTATACCTCACACTAAATGACTCCTAACGTTTTAAGAAATGCTATCGGAATTGTTACAAAATGATGATAATCCTTGAAAGGATGGAAAATGAAGTAAGAATCTAGATAAAGAATTTTGGAGATTTTTTAAAACGGGCTTCTTACATAAATGTACAGGTGAACAAAAAAAAATCAACAAAATAGCTACATTAATATGTAATGTATTGATATTGTATAAATAGTTATGTAATGTAACGATAGTGTATAAATAATGTATAACAGTGTATATATGATATAGGGAAAATGACCTAAAATACCCCTCAACTTTATGATTTAGAGTTGATATACCCTCTCGTTACAAAAGACTCACATATACCCTTACCGTTACAAAACTGGCTCATATATACCCTACCGTTACAAAAGTTGCTCACATATACCCTTTTTATCTAATGGAAATGAAAACCTTAATTTTCAATTTATTTTTTGGATAAAAATCAATATACGGTTATATATGATCCTTCTATCAAAGTTCAAGGTATATCTATTCTTTATCACACATGATTTTTTTGTTTTACTTCTTTGATTCAACGGCTAATTTGAATTTTAAATCTCTCTCTAATAAATCTATTTGTTTACCGTTATTTGAATTTATTATTCATATTTAATTTTTCTTTCATTTTTTATGTAAAAATATGGGAAATAGAAAGAAAAAACAATGTGAATGGAAAAAGAGAAAAAGATTTTTAAAAATCCAAAACTAATTTTTTTTTGCGGCTATATTGTAATTTGTTTTTGGGAAAAGGGACGGATTTACCCCCGAACTTTA
>NW_006239293.1:140786-148083 GCF_000226075.1 Solanum tuberosum | reverse complement strand
GTTAAGGCTAAACTTATTTTTTTGGTATATTTTGTGTTGGGTTCTGTTAATGTACATTAGTATTTTGTTGTGGTATACATTTTTTGAGACCATTTTCTCTATCAATGGTCGACAGGTTTCCAAACTAACTGTTAGCAGGTTTCCAAAGAAGTCCAATTTGGCAATATTGCCATCCATGTTGAATGGCTTTCCAAGTCCTAGATTTATTAGAGCTAATGGCAATAACAGAGTTGGTGTTGTGAGTTGAAGAATCACCAAGCAGTCACAGCAAGCAAAGCACGATTTTTAAATTTAAACTTCATGGATGAAGTTAAACCGAGTTTCTGATGTTGTCTGATAAGTAATGGAATTTTTGTTCGCTTAAAATAAAAGTTAGTGACTTTCATGTTGATAGTTTAATAGTGTCTTTGTGCAAGTTTAATAACACCTGAAAACACGTTTCATAAACAATGGTAAGACAAGCTTTCATTTCATTTTCAGATTCTCTAAATTCAAGGAAAACATAATGGCAATACCAGAAAGTTTATCCATCTTCAGCATAATGACTAATATAACACAAATAAATACTACAAATTTTTAAGGCAAAAGACACAAAATAATGTTCAAAGCCAACACTTGAAATTCACAATACGTTTGAAGCAATAGCTACACTAAATAATGACCAACATTCAAACATAATATTCACTAATACATAGGAACAATTGAAATAACTAACACTTAGAAACTACAAATAACTTGAAATAAGTAACACTTAGAAACTACAAATACTTGAAATAACTAACCCTTGAAACTACAATTCAACAACATATATTCCTCATGCTACCAGTTAATCACTTGAAAATTGCAACAACAAATATCACAAACACAGTAAATGACAATATAAACAACATCTTCAACTTCGACACTTTAGCTTCCAAATTTCTTGATTTATTCACCTCGAAGTAGTTTAAACTCTCTAAATTCTCCAATTTTTTCTTCAAATTGTCTCTTTCAGTCTTCACTGCATTCAACGACTCTCTCAAATTCTCCATTTTCAACGTAACAACTTCCAATTTAGACTTCAATAAATTAACTTCAATAGAAGAGTTTTCTGAAGAACTGTCTTCCCACCTCCAAAATTCACAATTTTCAATCTAATAAAAATAACAGAGGAAGAATATATTCTGAGCCAAACCACCGGGTCTTTGGTGTTCTATTTTCACTTGTTGGCAATTTGGACACTTAGTAACAAATTCAGCAATGTTCTTCTTCATACCATTCCACTAATATACTTCTCTCAAATCACGGTATTTTGGTGGAGCCCGGATGGATGGAGTATCTGGAGCTATGAGCTTTATCCATGATTCTCTCTTGGAGTTCATCCACCATTGGTACAAACAATCTACCTTGGTATTTCAACACGCCATCTCCCCCTTGTTCAAAAGCTAATACTCTTTGCTTTTGAACATTTGCCTTCAAGTCAAGCAAAATAGGGTCTTGGTCTTGCTTTTCCTTCATTTCTGACACTAGTGATGATTCTGCCCCATTCGTCACCACTATTCCTCCTTCTGTGGAATCCATAAGTCTGACTCCCAAGCGTGCAAGTCTGTGCACATCTTTGGCTAACTCCCTATTTTCTTCCTCAACATGGGTGGTACTACCCATAGATAACCTACTTAAAGCATCAACAACAACATTAGCCTTACCTGGGTGGTAAAAAATACTCATGTCATAATCCTTGAGTAATTCTAACCACCTCCTCTGTTTGAGATTAAGCTCCTTCTGAGTGAACACATATTGTAAGCTCTTGTGATCAGTGAATACATCAACATGAACACCATACAAATAGTGACGCCATATCTTCAAAGCAAATACTACAGCAGCCAACTCTAAGTCATGAGTTGGGTAGTTCTTCTCATGAACTTTCAACTGTCTAGAGGCATAAGCTATGACTTTGCCATTCTGCATTAACACACAACCCAAACCAACTATAGATGCATCATAATACACCACAAAACCCTGAGTACCTTCTAGTAAGGTCAAAACTGGGGCACTAGTCAACCTCTTCTTCAATTTTTGAAAGTTTTTCTCACAAGATTTAGACCATTGAAACTTCACTGTTTTCTGAGTCAACTTCGTCAAAGGAGACGAAATGGATGAGAAACCCTCAACAAATCTCTTATAATAGCCAGCCAAGCCCAAGAAACTCCTAATATCAGTTGGAGATGTGGGTCTAGGCCAATTCTGCACTGCCTCAATTTTCTGAGTATCAACTCTAATACCATCACCGGAAATAATATGGCCCAAGAATGCCACAGACTCAAGCCAAAACTCACACTTGGAGAACTTGGCATACAACTCTCTATCGTTCAAGGTCTGAAGAACTATTATGAGATGACTAGCATGATCTTCTTCATTCCTTGAATAGATTAGTATGTCATCAATGAAAACGATAACAAACATATTTAAATAAGGTTTGAAGACTCTGTTCATAAGATCGATGAACGCTGTTGGTGCATTGGTCAAACCAAAGGACATGACCAAGAACTCATAATGACCATACCTAGTTCTGAATGCTGTCTTTGGAATGTCATATTCCCTAACTTTCAACTCTGACATTCCCTTACTTTCAACTGATGGTAGCCTGATCTGAGGTCAATTTTCGAAAAACAGTTGGCACATTGAATTTGATCAAATAAATCATCTATCCTAGGAAGATGATACTTATTCTTGATGGTAACCTTATATAATTGACGGTAATCTATACACATCCTAAGGGAACCATCCTTCTTTCTCACAATCTGGAGCACTCCAAGGTGAGACACTTGGTCGAATGAAGCCCTTGTCTAACAAATCTTTCAACTACTCTTTCAATTCTGCTGGTGCCATTCTGTATGGAGGAATAGAGATAAGATGAGTGTCTGGAATGATGTTTATGCCGAAGTCTATTTCTCTCTCAGGAGGGACTCTGGGTAGATCATTAGGAAAAACTTCTGGAAACTCTTTTACTATAGGAACTGACTGAATGGGAGATACTTCAGCGCTTGAGTCATTAACTCAAACTAAGTGATAGATACAACCCTTAGAAACTAACTTTCTTGCCTTAAGGTATGAAATGAAATGATCCTTAGGCACTGCTGAACTACTACTCCACTCTATAACTGGCTCATTAGGAATCTAAAACTTGACAACTCGAGTTCTACAATCTATCGATGCATACAGGCATGGAGCCAGTCCATACCTAGAATAACATCGAAATCTACCATGTCTAGTTCAACTAGATCAGCCATGGTGTCTTTGTGATTGATGGAAACATGACAATCACGATAGACTCTTTCTGCTAGAATAGACTCCCCAACAGGTGTGGAAACACAGAAAGGTTCACAAAGTTTCTCAGGGATAACATCAAACTTGTTTGCAACATAAGGGGTTACAAAAGATAAACTTGCTCCTGGGTCTAGCAAAGCATAAACGTCAAAAGCAAAAACTTTGATCATACCAGTGACAACATCTGGAGAGTTCTCTTCCTTTTGGCGATTGGTGATTGCATAGAGGTGATTTGCTCATCCGCCAGTACCAGAAGTAGCTCCTCTAGGTGTAGCCCTGTCTAGTGGAGCAACTGAAGAAGACTGTGCTCTATTGCCCCCATTACCCTGCATGTTCTTTGGATACTCTCACATGAAATTCCCACTCTGACCACACTTGAAACAACCAGTAGAGCCTTCACGACAAATACCTGAATGGTTCCTACCACACTTGGCGTAGGCAGGAGGCTTACTACCCCCTTGCGCCACACTACCTTGTGAATAGGTAGGTTTAATTCTGGAATTCTGACCATAGTACTCACTCTTGTTCTTAGGTGCAGGTGCACTAGCAGATGATGGAGCAGGTCCCTTTTGTTTCTGTTGGAAAGATGACCGGTTTGCATTACTCTTCTGCTGTCCGGACTCGTTCCCTGTCTTAGCTCTCTTGTTCTTGAACTCCTCTTATCCCTCAGCTTCTATTCCTTTACCTGTTGTACATAGACAATCAACCTCGAAATGTCCATGTCCCCAATAAGCATTGCTGCCTGGCCCTCCTTACTTGATAGATGACCCAAACCTGCAACAAACAAACTCATCCTACTCCTCATGTCCGCAACCCTTTTAGGAGCATAGTGAGACAGTTGGGTGAACCTCAACCCATACTCATGCACACTCAAGGAATCCTGCTTTAGGGTGAGAAACTCATGTACCTTAGCCTCTTTCAGTTCTCGGGGAAAGAATCACCCCAAGAAGGCCTCCTCAAAACATGCCCAACTCGCAGGTGGTGCATCCTCAGCTCTACCTCCTTTCCACTGATCAAACTAGGTCCTAGCAACATTCTTCATCTGATATGCAGCTAGCTAAACTCTCGCAGTATCAATAATATGCATCACATCGAACACCTTTTTCAGTTCCTCAATGAAGTTCTCTGGATCCTCTGTAGTGCTCAAACCAATGTAACTTGGGGGATTCATCCTCAAAAACTCACGAATCCTTGAGGTGTCAGCCTCTTCTTGCCGAGCTTCTCTGTGTTGCCCAGCCTGATTGGTTACAACTTGGCTAAGCATCCTTATAGCCTCTCTAAACTCAGCATTAGAGATCTCTCTTTGCGGTTGCACTTCAGGTGCATTAGGTAACTCTTGTTCCTGTGGTTTAACATTTCTCCTAGCTGGACGACCTCGTGCTGCTCTTCGTGGAGGCATGGTAATCTGAAATTCGCGCAAGCATGAATTAGAGGGAAAATTTTAGAGATCAAACTCTACGCACAAAATGAGTGTGAAAGAAGTAAGATAGTTCCTAAATGTTGCAGCCTCCAAATTATAGATGTGGCACGTTTCACACCGATAACTAGGACTCTACATACACGGCTTCATAGACTCCCTAGGACTCTTGAACACTGTGCTCTGATACCAAGTTTGTCACGCCCCGAGCCTACACCCTGGGCGGAACTGGCACTCGGAGACCATTTTTGTCCCCAAGCGAACCCTTGGCCTGGCTTACTTGACTCAGCGGAAGACTTAACTCAATGAAACAGTCTCAAATAATAACTTAAAGAATAATAAGTTGGCCAAAATGACACTTAAGTCTTAAACAACATTTGAAAGATAAAGAAAGACATCTAAACTAATAACTATCTGACTGTCTAACTATCTATGAAGCCTTTAAACAACTGAGATGGATATTGGGACAAACCCACAACATTCTAATAAATGAAAGATTGAAAGTGAATAAAAGAGTCCTCCGAAATGTAAGGAGGCTCACCACTGACTCTGAGCTGCTCAACTGGATCAACGAGGTGTTGGATGCTGATCCTGGTTACCTGCGTATGCATCATAATAGGATGCAGGCCAACTGACATCAGTACATTGAATGTACGAGTATGCGAGTTGGAATGCTAAACAACACATAGGCTAGAAGGAATCTGACAGAAACTGAATAACTTACCTGGCTCAACTCAACTCAACCTGATTGACTCATTTCAATATAAAGCAATTTAAAGCAAGTGCAATATAAGGAAAAGCTGTTTAAAACATGCCATAAACTCTGTGTGTATGAAAAGATGCAATAAATCTGAGATGTATGTAGAAATACAAAAGAATTGATGTATATAAAAAGAATACAATAACTGCAATGAGAGTTTCTCTAACCGACAACCATCACATAAGAGCTATTGCGATGATACAGTGATCTACCTCACGCTGCCAGCGCATCCTATACCTGGCCAAAGGTATAGGACCTGAACTGCCTAATGGATCCACTAGTCTAATTTGAAAAGGATTCATCTAAAAAGAATGAACCTCTTCTACCCATGATGACTACATGGTTCTATGAGGGCTGTGGGTTCTTTGAACGCTCCCTCAATTCGGTGCTCAATACTACTCCCAAAAATATATTAGCTCTTTTGTTTTTAAAACATACTTCTTCTGTGATTTGAGATTAGTGCTCAAAACTTAGCTCAAAGGCTATCTTGGAAATCTCAGTTCCCCTGCTTGCTTCATTTAGAAAGCTATTACTCTTTTTTGAAAACTAACCCGAAGGCTCTTTGGAAATCTCAGTTTCCAATCTTGTTTAAACGTGAAAACATTTCTTTTAAACTTCTTTGGAAATACATAGTCCCCACATGCTTCTTTGAAGAAAAGAACTTCAAACCATATCTTTACTCTTGCTTAACTTCAATTAATTTATTACTCACCCTCCTTGTCTTTCCACGAAGATACGAGTTAATTTAGACGTTTTGAAAAGTCGGGGTGTTACATTCCTCTCCCCTTAGAAACATTCGTCCTCGAATGAAAAATCTGAGGCACACTGTTCAGTCCTTAGGACTTGCCAGAATTTAGGCAGTTTATCCTCTGTAAAAGTCACTATCCAGGAACCTGAAATGTAAAATTTCTAACATAGGCGTCTCACATGACAACATAAATAGCTAAGCGTTATAGCTCCACCACAATAGTGCGAGCAGACATACAACGACAACCACAATAATAATAAGCAATAGTATATATATATATATATATACATATACATATAGGTATCTTACCTTACTGCCCTAATATAAACTGATATGACATCACCCTGGGATATGAAACAAGTGAGGATATTTGGACCTCATGCCATCCTCAGCTTCCCAGGTCACCTCTTCTCTATATGCCATCCTCAGCCTCCCAGGTCACTTCTTCTCTATTTTTATTCCTCCATAATACTTTAACCGAAGCCACCTCTTTGGTCCTCAATTTACGGACCTGCCGATCTAATATAGCAACTGGAGTCTCCTCGTAGGACAACTCATCTGTGATCTGAACATTCTCAATTGGGACAACTCGAGAAGGGTCTCCTACACACTTCCGTAACATTGATACATGGAAAACTGGATGAACAGATTTTAGCCCTGAAGGCAATTCTAACTCATAAGCCACACGTCCTACCCTCCGAAGGATCTGGTATGGCCCAATGAATCTTGGACTAAGCTTTCCCTTTTTGCCAAATCGCATAACACCCTTCATAGGCGAGACTTTTAAGAATACCCAATCATCGACACAAAACTCTAAGTCCCTTCGTCGTACATCTGAGTATGACTTTTGTCGGCTTTGAGCTGTTAGCATCCTCTCCCGAATGAGCTTAACTTTCTCCATTGTCTGCTGGACTAAATCGGGTCCAATCAACCCTGACTCACCTACCTCGAACCATTCAATGGGGGATCTACATTTTCTCCCACACAAAGCCTCATAAGGTGCCATCTCGATGCTGGAATGATAACTATTATTGTATGCGAACTCAATAAGAGGCAAGTGGTCATC
>NW_006239293.1:139589-140547 GCF_000226075.1 Solanum tuberosum | reverse complement strand
TTCATCCCGTGCCACCAATAGATCTCCTTAATATCATGGTACATCTTCGTCGAACCAGGGTGAATAGAATAACGGGAATGATGTGCCTCTTCCATAATTCGATGTCGAAGCCCTGCAACATTCGGAACACACAATCGACCGCTATATCTGAGGACTCCATCTTCTGCTATATCAAATGCTAAAGACTGTTGATCCTGAGCCTTAGCTCTAAGCTGCTCTAAGCTAGGATCCTCTTGTTGTCGTGATTTTACTTCTACAACTAGAGATGATACGGTTGTATCCTGAATTGTGACCCCACTATCGTCTGCCTCTAATAATCTAACTCCTAAACTAGCCAACTGATGAAGCTCTCGCACTAGCTCCCGCTTCTCAACACCTAAATGGGATAAACTACCCATAGATCTTCGACTGAGGGCATCGGCTACTACATTTGCCTTTCCTGGATGATATAAAATATCCACGTCGTAGTCTTTCAGTAACTCAAGCCATCGACGTTGTCGCATATTTAAATCCTTCTGTCTAAATATATATTGAAGGCTTTTATGATCTGTGAAGATGTCAACATGAACACCATACAAATAGTGTCTCCAGATTTTTAATGCATGCACAACTGCCGCTAACTCTAAATCATGGGTTGGATAGTTCTTCTCATGTTTCCTCAACTGTCTTGTAGCATATGCAATAACCTTACCATGTTGCATTAGAACACATCCCAACCCAACCCCAGAAGCATCACAGTACACCGCATAGCCTTCTGAACCCTCTGGCAATGCTAGAACTGGTGCTGATGTCAACCTGTCCTTTAGCTCCTGGAAACTATGCTCGCAAGCCTCAGTCCACTGGAACGTAACTCCTTTTTAAGTCAGCTTCTTAATGGTGCTGAAAGTGAAGAAAACCCCTCTACAAACCTTCTGTAGTACCCAGCTAACCCTAAGAAACTACAAACCTCAGTCGGAGT
>NW_006239293.1:137890-138477 GCF_000226075.1 Solanum tuberosum | reverse complement strand
TAGACTCACCAACTGGTGTAGATACAATAAAGGGTCGATCTAATGACTCTGCTACTATACATAACTTCCCCGCAATAAATGGAGTCACATAAGACAGAGTAGATCCGGGATCTATTAAAGCATAAACATAATGGGAGCAAACAATCAATGTACCTGTCATAACATCTGGTGATGACTCTGAGTGCTGTCGGCCGGCTAGTGAATATGTACGATTCTGGCCACTACTAGAACTAGATGCTCCCTCTCTGCCTCTGCCTCTACCTCTACCTGCTGAAGTTTGGGGTCCACGCCCTGTAGACTGTGCTGACGAAGAGGAACCTACTATTGACCTGGTCGACTGACCTATACCACCCTGACCTATGGTCGGGCAGTTTCTCCACACATGCCCTTCCTGTCCACAAGAATAACAACCTATGGAACCCTGTTTACACCTCCCGAAATGTAGCCTAGCACAAGTTGCGCAACGCGGCGATGCTGTCCTAGCCTGGCCTGAGCCTCTCTACTGATGAGAGTCTGATACTCGTGAGCCCTCACCTAGGCCTGACTGTCCCTGACTATAAAATCTACTACCCTGGAACTGCTGTGGT
>NW_006239293.1:137680-137802 GCF_000226075.1 Solanum tuberosum | reverse complement strand
CGAACCAGCGGGCCTAGCCCTCTTCTGTCTCTCTCTCTCGACCCTCTCACTTGTATACTGTCGATGTCGGCGATCCTCTATGCCCTGTGCGAAGGCCTGAATCCGCGAGATATCCATATTAT
>NW_006239293.1:135359-135666 GCF_000226075.1 Solanum tuberosum | reverse complement strand
AGCGGTCACATAGCCCTCTTAGGCATCAACATAGCTTATAGACAACTCATAGCCCTCTTAGGCAACAACATGGCCCTGTAGGAAGCACATAACATTCTTATGCGTCAATATATATCCCTGTAGGCAACTCATAGCCCTTTTAGGCATCCATAGAGCCCTGTAGGCAGAACATAACCCTGCTAGGCATAGATCACATTCCTACGGCTAACAACAATAGCCCAAAGGCAACAATAACAATCCAACAGCTAAAAGTGAGCAATTTAGTTATAGGCAACCTATACAAATAGCCTCTAAGTCGTGTCCAACA